>NC_056747.1:351331724-351381724 GCF_019279795.1 Protopterus annectens | reverse complement strand
TAAGGAAAATGAGAGATTTTCAGCTGTATCAGAGAAACTAGAAAATAAGACGCAAATGAGCAATTGGACTGGTATTCCACAGCAGGATCTGTTAAGTGAAAGGGCACTTCATGAGTATGTTCATTTGTCTCACTTCATGCTATTAATATTTAGAAGGACAATGAGGGGAAGGGAAGAGGAAGGAAAAGGTAACTAAGTAAAACACACAATTTATTTTCTTAATTGTATTTTTATAAAACTTTTCATGATATAAATTGGCTGTTATATAGTAAAGCATTTTAGCTATTATTGTATGTGATAGATACTAAATTAAACAGATACCTTTCTTTCTTTTTCATATTATATTAGACATGCAGGTAGTGCAATGACCTTTTTCTTTCTTTCTTTCTTCTTTTTCATATTAGAAATTCAGGCATTACAATGCAAAAAGAGAAAAAGGCTTGACAAAGCATGTTTAAATTAATAGGCTGTAATCTTGGATTGTTGATGTGGGGATGGGGTGTCACAGTACACAGATCATAATATATGCACAGCTGATATGTTTTCTCTTGCTTTTGCAGGTGATTTCTGGATCAAGACCTTTGGATTAATCTAATAACAAGTTTTAAGTGGAAACAAGTAAATAAGAGAACACTGAATGTAATGAAATGTTATCTTTGCAATAAATGTTCCAGCTGATTATAGGCAATAAGAAGACAAAGCACTGTTTTTAAGGCTACAAGTTAATGTTTTCTGAAAGTATGCAGGATTTTTTGTTTTACATCTGAGAGGGGATTAAAGATAAAAAAAGAAACTGACACCAAGTAGTGTAAGTAGAAGCACAGGCAGTTAAAATGCATCCTAGCATGGATAACTTCAACTTTAGGTTAGATAAGCCCCAGCTATCATATATAATAGGTGGGAATAATAAATTGTTATCATAATGGCAATACTTTAAGGTTCAATGATTAACAGTTAATATAGGAGGAGATGAGATAAAAATGGCAATGTATAACCGATCTGCAGGAAATTCCCCAGGAATAGATGGTATTCTGGTGGGAGTTTGAAAGCAAGGAGGGTAGAAAGTGATAAAGATTTGGAAGGTTTTGTTTAACAATATTTTAAAAGGAGGGTAAGCACCAACATCCTGGAAAAAAGCTGTGATGCCTGTAATACATAAAGACAGTAAAGACCTATCAGATCCAGCATCATATAGACCCATCTCAATTTTAAACCATGATTATAAAGTGTTTGTCATTCTTTTAGCCAGTATATACAAATGTGTATATGGATCAGTGTGGTTTTGTGGAGGGGAGACAAACATTTGACAACATTAATAGAACGTTAATAATCCAGAAGAAAGCATAATTTAAGAAAATACTGCTGTTGTTGGTGGATCTTGAAGCAGAGCAAGCATTTGACAGAATAAGCACGGATTTTATGATTAAGGAAATGGAAATGTTTGCATTCCCTGATACAATAATAAGGTTAATTAAGAGGATATATGGCAGATCAGAGGTAAAAATAAGTGGGACAGTTTCTCTCTGATAAGTTGTGGCTGAACAGAGGAACCAGGCAGGCGTGTCCTCTTTCCCCTTTGTTATTTGTGTTATATTTAAAACCATCGGCAAAGCAAATAAGGGGCTCAGAAATATTATGACATAATTAGTTTGGTAATCAAGAAAGGATGTTTCAGTGTTATGGAACCTTCTGAGATAGTATCTAGTTTTTGGGGGATATAAAAATAATGAAGGTAAAATGAATGGTATAGCTGTAAACTGTGAGCCATCACATGAACTGGTTAAGTGATTCCCATATTTATAGGGACATAAAGTATTTAGGAGTAGGGGTTAAAAAAGATTCTGTTATGGCAGCTAAGAATATGCAGGAAGAAACTAATCAAAATATATTACAAAAAGTGAGAAACTGGAAGCTTTTGCCTATGGATATGGATAACAAGATACAAGTAGTAAAAATGTTTTTATTCACTTTAGGGTTATACACAGGTCAGGCATATTTTTATCAGAAAAGTTGTGGATAGTAATTAATAAAGGGTGGAAGGATTTTATCTGGGAGGGGAAGATGAAAAGTGTCAAGTGGGATAAGTTGATCTTTCCAGAAGAACAAGGTGGTTTAGGATTACCTGATTGAAAGGTATATTTTAGAGCTACATACTTAAGGCTGAAATATAACACAAGCAGAAAGCTACAATTCAAAGTGGAAAGGGATGATGATGAAGCAGGGGTGGGGTGGGGATTCAATAAATAAGGAGAGAGAGTGGGATTTTGAATGTAGATCCTTAAGGAGGATAACAGTCACACACAATATTATGTTCATAAATAGCAGAAAGTATTCGAAGAACTAAGCCAACATAGGAATAGAGATTCTGCAGATGTATGACTGCAATTAGGAGTTGGAATTTACTAGAAAAAGCTGGCAAAGGAGCCCAAGGTATTGGGAAAAAATAATGAGAGAAAGGTAATAGAATGGGAAGAGACCAAGAAGACATTTGGACTGCAAGCTAGACTCTGCCTTCCTTATCAGTGATTTATATCAGAGTATAGGCAAAGAGAAAGTAATAGGGAAATGCTAACTGAAAGACCTGCGCTGGATGAGTTTTTAATAGAATCTAGACAGAAGCTGTTATTAAAAAAGGGATAATTAGTAGGTCATATAAAATATTGCATGATAACTACAGGAATCAATCAAAGGAGGTCAGAAAAGATTGGGAAGAGATTAGATAAGCAATTCACAAAGAAATCACAGAAGGACATATGTATGGCCCTCAACTATGCAACAAAGTCTAGAAGATTTAGAATGTTTGCTTCAGAGTGTGGGAGTGTTTGAATAGGTACTTGTTGGGAGGGTGGCCTAATGGTTTTGTTGTACAAACACACACAAACAGGGTTTGAGTCTCACAAGGAATAACTGGCTAGGCTTACAATGGCTCGCAAGGGCAGTTAGCCTAGTACTAACCTATGAACCTATGAACTTTTATACCCTAAGCAGATGTCAAAGATTTTTTTCTCAGGTAGATAATGAATGTTGGAGGTGTATGGAGCATATGTTTTCACAGTGTAATGAGTTGGCAGAAATTAAAAATTCCCTACAGAGTACTATATCAGGAATACAGGGCAAGCAAATGAGTGTAACTAAGGAAATAATTTTTTGAGCTGGGATAAAGGATCTACATTGCCTACACATAGTAAAGCCTTGTTAAGTTTAATTGTGATGGCTGCTGGAAAGGTAATTACTTGAAAATGGAAATCAAAGTCTAAACTAACCATACTTGATCTAATGAATATTGTAAAACAGAGAAAAGAAAAGAAACTGACATCTTTAGAAAAGGGTGGGAGCAAATTACATGGAAAATGGAAATTGTGGGAACAATGCATGCAGAAAAATATTTTGGAGGAAGAATGAAGTTTAAGGGAAGGCAGGAATTTAACAATTTATGTAATACTGGATTGATTATAGTGCATAGAAGAATATATGTGATGTATAATATTTGTAAATGTGAACTTGTTAATATGGTTTGTTTACTTTTATATAAATGTAAGTTTACCTATGTCACAAGTGATAATTCAATAAAAAAAAATTAATAAAAAGGAGCAATAATACACTGGAGTAAATTGTATCCTGGTCGGGTTCCTGTAAGATGTGTAAAGTAAATATATAGATAATCTGAATGATAAACCACAGGCACAGTGCAAGCACATTGTCTACTGGTACGAACAGGTACCGTCTTAGGGATGGAAATATTTATTTTTTATTTAGACATTTAGGCTAGAAGCCAAAATGTAGTAAAACATTTCTGGAGTTTAGTGACAAATTTAGGAAAGTATTTTTTATCTAATTTTAGTTTTGTGAGCTGGATGAAAAAATGTGTGTTAGCTTATGCTGCGGTATTTTTGTACACAGGGACAGAAAGACAACTGTGAGAAAAAATGTAACCTGTGAGAAAGAAATAGTATATGGCATTTTGTGTTAAAATAAACAAGCAGCAGAGACAAAGCTGTTGAATCAATAATAAAAAGTATGTTTAACACAGAGTATATAGTCACTCTCATGCAGCAAAATAGTCAGGGATAAATGTTGCGTCTTGCTTGAAGTGATATAAGTACTCCATTGTATGTCTCACCTTGTAGATGATGGCCTCAGATTGAGGAAAGGAAGTTGGGGGTCAGAGGTGACTTTTTCAGCCTGATGAGCAGCAGTGAAGTTTCAGTTCTAAGTGTAGCAAAAGCTGTCCCAAAAACATAAAATGCATATTGGTGATAATGAACTTAGTCTAACTATGAACAAAAAAGTGTTAATAATAAATAAACCTGCTGCCTAGGTGGAAATATCTTCATCAGTTTGTTAATGGACTAAATGGTGCCAGATAAGTTATTGATAGCATTATCTTTATGCAGAGACAGATATGATGATCCTCATTGAAAGTCAAGTATATTTGTGAATGGTGAGAACGCAAGAGGTTCTAGAATCATTTCTGTGAGTTACACTTGAAACATTAATGGGGATAGGGGTGAAGAAGGAGCTAGTGAAAGTTTGATAAGAATAGCGCCTTGGATAGCGAAGTATTGCTGAGATGAAGGACTTTGAATATGACTTGTTTGATCACTTTAGTTAATTTTTTAGCTTGCTAGTTTTTATATCCTCTTATTTGTAATGCTGTCTCCCACTCTACATCATACCCCTATCAGAAAATATATTATTTTTTTCTGCCGTAAGTTGGAATGATTTATTTTTTTCCATCTGGTTTATCTTTTTTGTATCAGTGCTTACCTCTTCTCTCTTCTTCACATTTCTGTTTTAAGCTATCGGCACTGAATATAATGGCCAAAGGACCCATTATCAGCAGCATTTAATTTTACATTACCTTGTTCTAACTACAACTTTACTTTTTCCTTGCTGCAGAATTTAGCACAAAATATGCCCTTTTCCCTTCTACTTCTCCCATCTCAGAATTCATAGTTTTTGGGTCACACATATCCTTTCAGTGATGTGTTCATTTATTTTTGGTATATGGGTAAATGGTCTGATTATTTGACCACATTCATATATGAGCTGGACCAGACAACCAGCAGTACGAAATAATTTAAAGAGCTCTTTATGTATGTTCTTATTGCAGCTAAGTTCATGCCAAACATGTACTTAAATGTTCTGTCTGTTTATTAGAATTGAGTCTTCCTAGTCTTGTGCCATACTTCAGGCACTGGCTTTACATGTCTAGGCTGTCAGCAGAACCTGCTACATAAAAAAAGTTGCCAGGGGTCATGTTACATAATGTCAGGTCAGCCAGGAACAGGTTAGACATTATATCCAACTTGGTCTATATGGCTGACATGACAATCATTAGTGACACCTAACTGGATGAGAACTCTGTTCCTCACCTGGCTTTCTGTATTCTGCAGGTTATCAAGTAATTCATAGCCCCAGGCAAGGGCACATGTGCTCATGTGGCTATTTGTTTTCCATTTGGTCTAGTGTTGACCAAGGCTGAGCATAAATCACCTTTGAATTTGTCCTTTTGGCAGGAGAGAGTTTCAGACTTTTCCTTTTGTATCATCTATGCGGTTACCTTGGAATTTTTCTGCAAGAGTATTTAGATCTCCTTGTTGATCTCTTTCACCTCTTAAGTAGTTAATCCTAGGGGATTTTTTTGTCTGTGTAGACAGCAAGATCTGTGAGCTCACTATGTATTTAATGGAGACCTTCAGTTTCACTCAGGGTGTTTCCACTGTGACCCATACATTTGGATATGTATTGTACTTTTCCAACTAGGGTCCATTCAGGCTTAGTATTCCTCCATCTCAGAATATTGAAATGGCCAAATGTAGAGACCTTGGGGCAGTAGATTCAGATATTCTTTCCAATGTTTGACAAGCTGCTTGGGGCGATCAGTGAGGATGGTCTTGATGAGCTGGTTTGCATCATACAATAGGATGGTAATCAATGGCCTGGATCAGGGTCCTCAGTGAATAAGCACAGCAGGTCTTTGCTCTGACATTAGCAGTGGTTGGACTATGAGCAGCGATTGATGCATGGATTATGGAGGAGGTAGGAATAACAATGGGTACTGTGCATCTTCTCGAGGACAAGCTTATGAGTGAACATTAGACTTCATACCAGACAGAGATCTCGCAAAAGGGGACACTGTTCTGTTTAGCTGTACTGTCTGGCCTTTCTGAACCAGGTCATGATTGAAAAGCATCCTTGGACTAGTTCAAGGAGATATCTGCTGCGCTACAATATTTGGCTGTACTTTTTTAAGTTGCTCAAAGATTATGCTTCTTAACCTGCCTAATGCAGTGGTGTTTTTTTTTTCTCTTAAGACTGCAAAAGACTGCATGATTTTTTTTTGCAGACAAGAATGACAAGGTAAAGTAGTTCTTTTCTTAGCAGGTGACCACTGAGCATAGCTGGTTACTAGAGACTGGCAACTTAGACTTTAGCTGGACCGAGTTCAAGTATGTTGATTAGGACAAGCTAATGGACATTGATTTAACCATACACTTGACCAGCTGTGGTCTGGAGCCTGGCCCAATGAGACTGAGTAGAACCTATCTCAGTTTATCAAAATCAGGTAATCTTCATATAGTTCTGTCCACATTGACAAATGGGATGTAAGGAGAGTCCAGTTCCCTTTACTCTTACGAAACCATAGTTGTCAACGAGTTATTGTCCTGCAGCTAAACTTTCCTTTATTAGATGGATTATTGAGAAGTGGTCTGTGAACATTTGTTTTCACACATGATGTTACATGGGTTATTATATATTTGTAGGTCTGGAGTGATATCTTGGCAGTGTATGGAGGGCAATGGCCTCCTGTTGTCAAGGGATCAAAGACAGTAGTCAGTCTTGGTTCCTTTTGATTTCTGACTTGCTTTTGACACTGTGGAGCATGAGAAGATATACTCCAGGTTAACTCGTATAGTCCTTGACTGGATTGTCTCCAATGTTTTAGTTCATACTCAGCATGTAGTATTTGGGTAAAATTCCTTAGACCCCTACATGCTGTGCTGAAGTATACCTTAGATTTTGGCTTTGTTTATATTTGTGGTATACATGCTATTTCTAATGGAAGTCATTGTTAGGGTTTTCCCTGTTTCTTTTCCTCCAGAGAATGTGGATGATTCTTCATCATTGGAAGGCTGCTTGGAGTCCATCCTCAAGTGGATAACATTTAATCAACTGAGCTAAGACTGAGGCACTGCTGGTGCATGCCGAACCTGGCTGAATGGCACATAGGAAAGGAGCCCTGAATTTAGTCCAGACAGCTGGAGTTCAGTTTGCAGACACATCACTGGGGGATTTAGGCAGGGAGGTAGAGGAGTGAAAAGGCATAGTCAACTCTCCTTTCCTGTCCTGGGGTGGGGAATCAACATACACTTGGGGATATATGGAAGTGTGATCTTCTTGTTAGAGACCAGAGAAGCCACCACACATACCACAAGGGAAGGATCAGGACTTCTTGGAGGGAACACCCCTATTGGAAGTGATGGGACATCCTCTGTGGACAGCACATTACACGTCCTTTCCCCAATGCCTTGCAGATGTGTTTAGCTAGACTGGGAAGAAAAACAAGAAAAAAATCTTGAACAATCACTGAAGGCTGAATGATGACCCCTCCCAGCTGATTCCCGCACTCATGATGGGAAATGAATGGGTCGATTGACCAGCATGGGAATTGACTAATAGCAGAGAGAGAGCGTGTGTAAAAACTGCTGGTTCATGTTGTGACCCATCTGTCAAACATACCTCTGCTATCTCTATTGCTTATTGATGGAGGGAACCAGTTTGAATTTATTTCTCAACTTCATGACCTCAGTATTGTTATTGATGATAAGCTGTCACTGAGGAAAAAGTGTTAGCAGGCATCAAGGCATCTGTCTTATTTCCACCTGAAGAACATGGCCCAGACTAAGAGCTATTTACCAACTTTGCACCTTGGGATGATGGTAAATGCTTTGGTCTTGTCTTGATTACTGCAATGTTTTCAACCATAGGTTTCTGGATGGTGAGTGAAGAATTACAGAGTAAGTTTGCTGACTGACATGCCTAGAACAAGTCATATCACTCCTAAGCTGCAGTATCTGTGTTGGCTGCCAGTTGCAGCCAGATGTTTATTTAAAATGCTCATCCTCACTCTTTATGGCCTCCACAGTCTAGGTCCTGCTTATCTGAATGAACTACTGAATAGTTATGTTCCTTCAAGACAGCTCAGGTCATCAGTTGTGGAGCTGTCAAATGTTCTGAAGGCCTGGATTTAGACAATCTGTAGTATTTCATCTTCTAACCTTGCCCCAGTCATTTTAGAGTTGGCTACCTTCACTGATTTTGGTGTTTAAGACTGAGAGTTCCCTTTGGAGGTCACCAGAGGTTCCATCCTTTTAGGAGAGTCTGTTGTAGCAGGGGCAACACTTCTCGGATACCACATTCAGGAATTGGCTGAAACTGTTACTATGTGCATTGCTTATTTATTTGGGCCACCATATAAAACATGGGTGTCAAAAAGCTCTAACTTGTGAAAAGCTGATGCAGGTTTGTGCATGACTTATTGTGCATGACTTATTGTGAATCTGAACCAAGAAAAACAAGAGGATTTACAAACATAATACTTTGTAGATTCTCACCTTTACTTTGGTGAACTACTATGAGCAGCTGGTAAAATGTGCAATTCAAGCACAGATGCCCAATTTTCAAATTAGTTTCCTTAATTGTGTATAATGCCTATGAAGCAGCATTAAAGGGGAACCTGTGACAAGCTACAAATTAAGGATCATAAACAGTAGTTGTACACAGTGCTTTGGGCATGGGAAAGAGAGCATATTAGGTTACAAGGACACATACCCTATCAGGTATGGACATCACAGCACTATATTAGCATATGTATCTATGTGTATGGGTCCCTATCAGATGACTGAGTTTTCACAAACTCGAAATTCACATGGTCGAGACCATATGATCAAGTTTTTGAAAACCTGAAGCTTTTGAATGGAGAGTGCGGTACAATGAGGATTGGGAAATTTACCGTTTTCCCCATTGTAGTGCGATCTCGGAGTTGGTATATATAATTTGCAGGGGGTGGGGGACACAGGAGGTCTTTCCCCCTGCAAAAATGTAAAAAAAGCTAGATTTTTATGTTTTTTATTTTTATATTCTTTTTGAAGTTATCATATGGTCCATATATGGCTTCATGTCATTTCACTGACACTAATTTGATCAATCCCATTTCATTTCAATGAAAATTCATTTCATTTAAAATATACTTCACAACAAAGGTACCATAAAAAATGTTTTTGCAGGGGGAAAGCCCCCTGCACTCTCAGTCTGAGGGGATTTTTCTTGTCCATACACCTCCATTACTTTTATATATTAACTCCATGGTCACACAACCATAGAAAAAGAAAAAGCATCACACAGAGTGAATCATTATTGGAGCAAAAATGCAGTCATCTAAAAATCTGATGGTACAACATGATGCTTACCATTGCAGTCCACATATACTCTGCTGAGCTCAGTTGCGTAATAACTCCTATGATAAGAACTGACACCATCAGATACTTTGTATAGGACACTACACTCTTCAATGAAATGAGTTTTCAGTGAAATACATTTTTGATAAAATGGGCTGGATCAAATAAGTCTCAATGAAATAACATGGAACTATACAACACACACACACACACACACACACACACACACACACACACACACACACACACACACACACACACACACACGGTTTCCCTAGTATTAGTAAATTGTAGGTAATTACAAACTCTTTATTGTTGACACAGTTTGATCAATAATTGTGCAAGAATGGACAATACCTGGGGTGAGAAAATATGTCCTTTCCACTGGGACTGTACAATCTTATTGTTGGAATAAATAAGTATCAGGGGGGTTTACCCACTTGCAGAAAAGCACTGTTTTATTAAATGTATGTTCTGAGGATTAGAGCATGCATAGCAGCTTGTTGACATGTGTTTGCCAACATTAGTGAGGTTGATATAGCAATCATTTGATTGCTAGTAGATCCATGTATGTGTGTGTGTGTGTGTGTGTGTGTGTGTGTGTGTGTATAATATATATATATATATATAAAATATGTGTGGGTATATAGATATATATATAGATATACAGATATAGATGTGTGTGTGTGTGTGTGTGTGTGTATAAATATATATATAAATATATATATATATATATATATATATATATATATATGGGTTTACTTTCTTTGATTGAAATACCGTTATTTTGAACAAAGAAAATACGACCTTACTTTCGCGAAAGTGCACTTCAATGAAGAGAGAGAGAGAGAGTTTTCCCAGGACAAGTAAACACTTGCCTAATGTGGGAAAATATGCCCTTTTCTCCACTGCAGTGCAATACCAGAGTTGGTATATATAGTTAGGGGGGTGGGATGTGTGTGGCATAGACCCCCACCTAGGTGGATTTTATGCAGTCCAGTGTGGTTGCATTAGTGTTTGGGCAAGTGTTTACTTGCCCTGAGAAAAATTGGCCCTTTGGGATTTTCAGTATTCGTTATTTTCATTTCGGGAAAAAAACGTTTGGTGTTATGGGCTTCGAGATATAAAAGTAGATACATTATATATATATATATATATATATATATATATATATATATATATATATATATATATATATAAATAAAATATTTATATAAAACAGAGGTATATACTACATGACATAACAGTGGACTTGCTCATGGATGTCATCTGTATACACTTTTTATAAGCTGATACATAATGTTATTCACCCGGGTTCCTATTACAAGACCGAAGATGCATTCTTTCGAATGCATCTCCGTCGAACATAAAAGACTGAAAAGGCAAAATATCAAAGTGGCTTTTAAGCGAACTCTTTCCCCTGGGAAAGAATTTGCTTGGCTGCTTCGTTACTTTGCCATTTTTGACACTGTATTGTGGTCTCGGAGTTGGTATATTTAAGTAGGGGGAGTATGGAGGGCAGCCTCCCACATCGGGGGGTGTGGGGACGAAGGCCCCACTTAATGGAATGTTTTAAAGTGTTTATTTATTTATTTATTTATTTTTGTTGGAACAGCGATTTTTTTCCCTTGGAAAAAAATCTCTGTTCTGACAGTTTGACATTGTAAGCTTTCGCTTACCTGGGGTCGATTAATCACCATTCACTTTTTTAAGCGTTCGGTGATGTAATATAGACCCTATTCACCCAATATGAATGTGAATGGGTAATGCACATGATCCCAATGGTTTACACTAAAAATTTCAAACGCTGTTTTGTAAACTTTGAATGTTGAAAGCTAGTTTTCAAAGTCGCATAACAGCGATTCAAAATATGTTGAAACCGCAACAGCGAATGCTAGTGTGTGTTCACGGTTGTGCGAGCGACATATTGATTGGAGATTGCACTATGGCCGGCATTGGGAAATTTGCTCTTTTCCTTCCTGTAGTGCGATCTCGGAGTTGTAATATACAAGTAGCAGGGGGTGTGGGGGGTGCAGGGGGGCTTGCCCTCCCTACAAAACGTGTGTTGAATGTCACCGGATGTTCAGGTAAGTTCGGAAAATGTCAAGTCGAATTTGACTTGTTGACATTTTTCTTGTTTCATTATTTTGGTTGGTCGATGTTAATTTCAACATTGTTTGTTGAGTAAGTGATTACTCTCAAAAACGTTGTCAAAATTTTGATAGTAAACTGATCCCAACTATTAATTTAGATGTATAATGCATACATGTATAATGTGTATCACTAAATACATTTTCAGGGCATATTACAAAAAGGTATAGGAGTTGATAATTTACAGATAACAGAAATAAATAAAAGAGGTCCTAACACAGCATGCACATCTGTTATATGCAAACATAGAATCACATACCCTAACAGCTGGAACAGTACATAGAGTAGACAACACTGTGAATGTTATACTATATCCTGAAAACAAGAAGAAAGTCAAAACTGTGACTGGAAGAAATAGCCTCAAGTAGCT
This sequence comes from Protopterus annectens, assembly GCF_019279795.1. Taxonomy (NCBI): domain Eukaryota; kingdom Metazoa; phylum Chordata; order Ceratodontiformes; family Protopteridae; genus Protopterus; species Protopterus annectens. The sequence continues at coordinate 351,369,742 of NC_056747.1, read as the reverse complement.
GATTAAAAAAAAAGTGCAATGGAATGGCAAACCCCCTTTACCCCACATGTGGGGTTTTGCTTCTCAATTTTATGGTTACACAGCAATGGGGGTGAAAAATAAAGTCCACACATTTGAATCCGTGCCAAAGGATCATTAGAAACCATGCTGACAGACGTTTCTAATGCAGAAGAGTGATCACTAAGTTCCAAATGGAGGAAATGCACTTCAGTTAAAACATCAACGAGTTTACACTCACATAAGGATAGTGAAGTATACTGTGGTGGAATATCTGCTACACGACTAACATGCAGGGAATAACAGCTGCTGGGCTGTTCAACACTTGCTCAGTATAACACTAACTTTTTATGACGGTGCCAAGAAGTTCATTGTTTACACATGAGCTGCTGTAGCTGAAGTCTGCCATGCTGCAGCAAAAGCAATTACTGTTTTCATACGCTGCAAAGGCCATGGTACTTGATGGGTTGTCAATGGCTTCAACACCTGTCTGCATTTTATAGACTATTTGTGTATTCCTGACAGGTGACTATCTGTGGGGAGCCTGTCTCTTAGACAGTATGGAGTTGCTGCTGTTGATTTTCTGACATATGCCCACAGAAATGAGACAGCTTAATTTTACTCAGTGTGGTCTTACATAATTTAGCTGTGCATCTTTCTTTTAAAGTTTAATTTTGAATGTTATATGTTCGTTTCTATTTAATGTTTTGTTTAATGTAATATCCACTCTTAATGTAATTGGTAACTGGATGTCAGAGTAGGACTGACACAGAGATCGACAACATATTGTTTGGCTGTGGGAGGTTGGCATAATGGTTAAAGTGTTCACCTTAAAGACACAAGGTGCAGGGTTTGAGTCTCACATGGGGTAATTGGCTAGGCTTAAAGTGGCCCACAAGGATAATTAGCCTAGTAATAACCTATGAACCTAATAAACTGAATTTTGCATTTACGATATTAACTGTCTATATTCAATGCATTGCATTTCTTTTTTATTTTATTTTTGCATACTAATTTAAACTACTAACTAATAGTGTAGTTTTCATTGGCAACCTGTGAGCACTTTTATTTTAAATGACTTGCTCAGTGTCACATAGTTTGCAAGTGGAGACTGAGGAAATAAAACCAAGGACATGTAAGATGATGTTTTTTAGCACTTAATGCCCTTAAACCTTTGTACTGAACTGATGTACAATGGTGAAAGAACAATGATTGGAAAGGAAATACAAAGATGATGTTATATTGTGAGTAAAGAAGGCAATGGGAAGAAGATTGGATGAAAAAACAAAAATCACTTTCGAATGGCTTCCCCTATGTATTTTTTATTTAGAACAATTTATAAAATAACACAAACTACTCAGTGATACAGTTATCTTAATATTGCACAGAAGATCAAAACATGGTCAAAATGTATGCTTTGTTCATTTTCTGCCCATAATTGTCTTATGTCTAATTTGAATCTTTACAACTCCAGCATTTGTAAGTGGTCCACTGCACCTTGTGTGGCAGTTACCACAGAAGATTAAAGCTATGAACTATTAACAAGCTGCTTCCTGTTGTTCAGGGTTTGATTCCTTCAGCCATCATCTTCCTAAATGTATGCGTTTGTGCAAGTTGAGTCTGAAAAAAAAATCCATGTGATTCAGTGCTCTACTCTGGCTAACAAATACAAATAAACCACTAAAAAAAAAAATAATTCACAGCTTCCGCTCTTGTCCTCTTCACTCCATCTCTCCTCCTCCTTTGCTAGACCATACCCATCTACTCTTATGAATATGGTGAGCCGATATTATGCACTGTCTCATTCTTCTTCCAGCATGCTCATACAACCTTTCTTCATGCTATTAGTGGTAGGGATGCAGGAGTTTACCCAAGGTTTTTGAGTGGCAGGTGATTTATGGACATTTGTTGATCACAGAAGTATCGTCTCATCAGACTGACATGTCCCATTGTATATTATATTTGTGTTTTTGATTGTATTGTACTAACAATGATGTACTGTGGCTGTACACTTTGTGTGTCTGGATGCCCTGTTTAATGTACATTGCACACACAGCATACGCATAGTTTATTAGATGTTTTCCTCAGCTAGGATGGGGGTACCTTGTTGTGTGTTACTTTAATGTATGCTTGTTATGGGCCCTACATCTTATAGCATTCAATGCCTGTACCGGAGAAATGTATCTGTCTCCCCTGTGCTATGTGAAAGGTCACCAAGCATTGCCTTGGCATGCAGAATCTGCTCAGTGACGTTTTTCAGGATGTAGACAAACTGTTCACTCTATATCCTCCTAGCTAGTGCTGCCATCTTCATTGGCATGAGATGTTAGATATGTCAGCTGTGCTATTGTCGTTCATCTACATATCACCAGACTATACAGTATGTTGCAAGTGAGGAATATTCTGTTAGTCCCTAGCAGGGATGTCTTGGCACCTGGGCTGTCAAAATATGTCCCCACTATTGACTACAGACTGAGGTCATCTGTGGCTGTAACAGGTAGGTGATATCATTCCATCTATACTTTGTTCCCTTGCAGTCTCTTGTCGCTTCTGTCAACCGTTGTCTATCTGGCATGTCTGCTTTATCTGATTCCACCTGTGTACAGCAAATTTTTGTATTCATACTTGCCTACTAGATGTCTCTACAGTGTTGTTCTCTGAGTTGATGGTCTGATTTCCATATTTGACTAATATACTCATCATAGATATTCTGAAGGTGATGTTTTACTGTGGTGTGTAAAATAAGTTTAAGGAAGTAATGCTCCTTCATTTTAATATACACCATCTGCTAAGATGCAGGTGGACTTGTTGGTTACATGCATGCAATATGCTGTATTTGTTTACTGTCCCATGACCTGGTTTATTGGTGCATCCATTTCTTATATGTCTTGTGCTTCTTGACTTTTAAACATTGACATGATTTTTTCATGCATCTTTTCTACCCTTTCACTTTTGGCAATACAGTTAAGACTTTTTTTGCAGTTTTCAGTATTTCATTTTATGTTTTACATAAAAAAAAAAAAAAAAAACATTTTAAATGTCTGCATATTCTCAACATGACAGAAGTTTGCTGTTACTAGTAACACAATTTATATAGTTATCAATAATTTAATTTACTCCAAACCAAAGGGTGAAAAGGACACGTAGTTAAACCATTCAGTGAAAACTCCAGGAAAGACTCAGCTAAGATAGAGTCATTAACGTATAATACCTTAAACCTCCTGTAGTGAAGACTCATGGGATATATGCAAATGGCCTCCTAAGGACATTACCAGTGTTTCAGCTGCATGGCTTCTGAATGCCCATGGCTTTTCAGTTTTTTACCTTTTAAGTCTTTACTAGTGTATTCATTCCAGTAAAACCAAAACTCACCAGCTATAGACATGCCATGTTTCACCCTTTTATCTAAGCTCGTTTTAATATATATTTCAGACAAGGAGTGGCATTCTAAATGCCTGCATGTCCTCATTATGATAGAAGTTTAATGAGAAACAACCTCTTGTCAAAAAAATTAAATGGCCTTCTGTAAGACATTGTATCATGTGACAATCACTTGATCTGTACTCATTCATTACAGCACAATTAGAGGAACTTACATAATTGCATTCTGAGTTGTGCTATGTAAGCACATGGCTGTGCAGACATGGAGAGATTTTACTGAATGCAAAAAGGTTGCCTCCTGCATTCACATTGACTAGCAATGCTTTTACAACCTAAGCAGAGTCAGGTTAGCACTCTTTTAATTAAATTGCTGTATTTTCTTAGAAGCGTTGCATATTTATCTGACAAATATATTAGCCAGAGGAGAATTTACAGCATCATTGAAGACAGGTTGGATGAACAAGGACCGTTTCAGGAAATGAGGCTGGCTGGTCAACTTACTTCAGAGATCCTCTATGCAAATTTGATTGTTCACATAACAAGTTTATGTAAGTTTTAATTTTTAAGTTTATTACTCCTGAAAACTAGCCTGATTGCAGTATCTGGTATCAGGCAGCAAAGCCAGCTTTTTGTAGAACACGTAAGTGCAGGTTTGTGTGCCTTACCTGCATGGGAGACTATGGTAAAAAGACTGTCAGACTGAACCTGTTATTTTAAAACTAGTTCAGCACTGATATAATCAGCTCATCAGCCAACTTTAAGATTTAGCAGCCTTATTTATATTGGCACTATCAGTAATTTTCTGATAGTTTCTGATGGTTGCTGGGATTTAAATAAACAGACATGAGTGTCTCTGTCACAGTTATTGGAAACTAACTGTAAGTGCTTAACTAAATATGAACGGTCTGAGAAGTGAGTGAGTCTGAGAAGTGAGTGAGGAAACATTAGAATGGCAATTGAATACTAAAGGCACCGCTAGTATTAATTAATTAAACTCAGAATCCAAGAGGATCCCCTGTAATAATTCATTTTAAAGGTAACTCTGTTGAACCTATCACTGAGTCCTGTTTTTGTAATTGTGTTAAGATGGCGTGCCATGAACCCCCCCCCTCATGAATCTAAATATGAAATTATCTTGTATGAGGCCACACAAGACCACCTTAGCTAAATTCTTATGTAATTACAATATCCTAACCTGCTTACAAATTCTGATTAGGTGTGTGTGTGTGTGTGTGTGTGTGTGTGTGTGTGTGTGTGTGTGTGTGTGTGTGTTGTCTCCGTCATTTGGTTTTAATTGACAAGTATGAGCTAAAACAAGAGCTCATTATTTATGTTCAACGTATGTGTTCTGCAGTATGTAATCTACAGGTCCTGGCATACTGCCAAATGTGCAAAGCCTTCAGTGTTACAGTTCATGTCATTAGTTTTATTATGCTGTGTTGTAGTTACTCCATATTTGAAAGCATCTGTTCTGCATGTAGGTCTGAGCTGATTATAATACCTGCAGGCATATTTCCACTTATAGCAACATGATTTTTTGACCTCTCATTATGGATGCAGCCATGTAGAGCATTATCTACCATATTATTAGCTGTCTTAAACATGACAGTAGGCTTTTCATGAACACAATTAACCACCTATCCATTTTAAAAAGACCAGTTTTGTTTCTGAACTTATGGTAATAAGCCCTGCATTTGCAGAGTATTTTCTAACAAACTTATTCTAGCCATAGGCGCTGTCTATGCAAATATAGTCCTTTTTTTAGTGTCCATCATTGTTCTAACAAGCATGATATTCATCACTCATATTTAAGCCAACAATGATTTATTTAAAGTTAACACACTGAAACTTTTCAAAGTCAGTATACACATATATAGAAAATAACACATGTTATTGAAGGGGTAAATCCTCCTGCCACTCCTTTTTCCTGTGACTGTATTATTCCAATTCCAAAATGACACAGTCTTAAAGAAAATTGTGAGACTCCTTATCAAAAAACAAAACTGTCAATGTTTTGTCCAGGGCAGATTGACCACATATTGAAACAATTTACCTTTCCTGTTTTATATACAGTATAGGTGTAGAGCAGTTGCCATGTCCACTACTCCCTTTGTCCACATACAGAATAGTCACCTTCTCCCAGATTAAAAGTGTAAAACATATTCCAGAAAATGTAATGACAGCACATTAAAAATAAGAAAAATCAGAGTTTTAATCTGCACAGTGCATTTAAAGCTAATTCAGAGGTCAGTGTGCACATGGCTACTTGGACCCCCCCCAAAAAAACTTCCTATAACAACAATCTATTCCTACTGTACTCTTAACAGATATGGGTCTTCTAATATGTACAGCACCATAAACAAACAACTGAAATTGGCTGAAAACAGAGTTAAAATACAATATAATAACTAGGGCACAATTTTCGCCCCCTACCTACTTTTCTCAAATGAATTTCAAGCCAAACTCACTGCAGTACTGCCTATTGCAGTTAGTTATATCAAAACAATAATCTAGCAGTTTGTTACTTCCATTAAAGTTATCAGGAATTGGCTTACTTCTGTCTCGCTGCAGTTTTACAGATTGTTTTCCTGGTACTTAATGGTTTCTCTTCCTCCTTAATTTCCTCTACAGCCCTAATATGAACACCCTCTCTCATACTAAGGTATCAGTCAATTTCCCCTCACTGTCTCTAATCATGTAATCTCTAATAAATCTATTAATTATCTTATTAGAATTGTCTTGGGTCTCATTTATCATGTACTAATCTATGGAACAAATAATATGACTGAGTTTTTGCACACATATTTTTGCCAGCTCATGTTATTGTGTTTCATTGCACCCTAATATGAAACATATGATGTTCTTCGTGTTTCACTGTTGCAGTCATTACATTTGGGTAATCTGCTGGCAGGTTGCCCTCAGTCGGCCTGAATGACAAAGTCTTGGATCCTGCGTCGGTTGCTGTCTCCTCTTCCATGACGTCAGGTCATCAGGGGTATAAAACATGCAGCCGACGCCATTTTAATCAATCTTTCTTGCCGCACGGTGCCCCAAGCAGAAGCAGTTAGCAAGTGCTGGTCGGCCGACTTCTGAAATTTTCGTTTTTGAGTTCCAAAACCGAAATCTTCAAACTAAAGCTAAGTACCCCATTGGGGAAACTTTTTCTTGCTCCTTACCGATGTCAATAAAGTTAATAATTGCATTACTTGTGGGAAGCAAATACCTCATAAGGACTTTCATTTGTACTGTATTCCTTGCCTAGGCCCTGATCACAACGTGCCTTGCTGTCGGTTTTGTGCTAAATTTAACCAACGCACTATTAAGCGTCGGCATATTTTTGCTTCTGAATATTTTGGTTCAAGATTTAACTACACTGAAATGTCATCGGTTAGCAATCTGACTACCGGAGTTCATAAAAAACGCAAGGAAAAAGACAGAGACAGACCGTCAAGGTCCAAAACCGACGATGAAGCTTCTCCTAAGCCAATCGCCGGTACGCCGGTACTCAGTGAAGTGCTTTTGCAGCCCCTGATACCCGCTACTTTTGAGTCGCAGGCCTCTACTGAGACCCATTCGGAGTCCGGTATGCTGCCGCGAGATTTTCAAAGTATTGAACCTGCGGATGTCTCTCCCTTGTATGGGTCCGGAGCCGCTGAACAGGCACCGGCTTCTGAGTGTGTTTTCAGGCCTCAAAATTTTTACATTAAACTGACGTCATCAACAAAAACAAGGTCAAAACCGACTACTATGCCTAAAAAACAAATTATCAAAATGGCCGAGGATTTAATTAACTTGATCAGGGGTTCCCAACCCCCCCCCCCCCCCACTAAGAGGCCTAGGCAAGGCACTGATTATGAATCTTCAGATCAGGTTTCCATTTCTTCTGATTCCTCTTCTGATCAGGAATTTTCTATTCCACCCTATGCGGATTCTGATGCAGAGGAATCCATCCCATCTGCATCTCCTCCTAAGGATTACTCTTTAGGAGAAACTTTGCATACTTTAAGGGAACATTTTCACTGGGAGAGTCAGGACTTCTCTGAATCAAAAAAGAGGCTTAGGGATTTTCTTCTTCTGCCTCAACATAGGCCTTTGGCAATGCCTCCTGTATTAGACATTGTTGATGATGTGTTCTCAGAATCAAGCATGGCTCCTGATTCCCTGCCTCCAGCTCCTAGTAAGCCAGACAGATATTACAGGGTTCCTGACTCCCAAAAATTTATTTTCAAAAATCCTGCTGTTGACCCTGAGACTAATTCTCAGGGTCCCAAGGGTGTTAAGGCTTCTACAGCCGAAAATCCTACCGCTTCTGATAGAGATTCCAGGGTGCTGAATAGATGGGGTAAGAAGGTTTATACGTCTGCAACCTTGGCAATCAGGGCTTTAAACTGCCAGTTTCATATGCTTAAACATCAACAGCATGTTATGGGCTTACTGAAACAGAAAATTATGTTGATTTCTGATTGTGTGGAAAATAAAGAGTTACAGGATTTATTGCATTCAGCAGAACAGGTTGGAAAGCATACTTTGCAATGTGGTTTTTGATTCCTTGGAGGCATCTTGCATGGCCGCGGTAACTGGATCTGTGATAAGAAGGCATGCCTGGCTCAAGGAGCAAAATCTGCCTGATCATGTTAAAGCTAAATTGTTGGATGCCCCTTTACAGCATGATAGTCTGTTTGGTAATAAGGCAGAAGAGGTTTTAAAGAAAATGGAAGACAAAGCTAAATCTATGCAAACTGTAAAAGATTTCTTGCAAGTACAGCCACCCAGATTCAGTAGGCACTGGCCTACTAAGAATTGGTCCTTTCCTGTGTCCGACAGAGCCACTCAGGGCAAACCCAGGTGCTCTAAAGGCTCCAGATATCAATCACAGGGATCTTACAGGTCAAAGCAATGGGGTGCCTCCACCTCCAAATCTGGAGGTAACAAAGCACAACCCTACAGTAGGCAGTTTCAATTACTTTCTTCTACCATCTCCAAGCACTTATCTTTTGGCAGCCCCCTTGGGGGGAAAACTAGCACTTCATGCTCAAAATTGGCAGTTAATTACCCAGGACAAGTGGGTATTAAACATAGTATCCCAAGGGTACAGATTTCATTTCCACACTTTGCCAGTTCCAAACGGATGGGCATATCTGCCACAAAACCAATGGGCAGAGGCCCAGAAACAAGTCATGTCCCTCATGGATATGGGGGCTATTCAACCGGTACCAGAAAAGGAAAAAGGACAAGGATTTTATTCAAGACTTTTTCTGGTACCCAGAAAAGACAAATCATGATGTCCAATACTGGACTTATCAATTCTCAACACATTCCTGGACATTCCAAAATTTAAAATGCTGACTTTACAACAGCTACTGCCTATGCTAGGCAAGAATGCCTGGTTGGTAACTCTAGACTTAAAAGAGGCATACCTGTATATCCCAATAAGGGAATCTTGCAGAAGATACCTCCACTTCAAAGCAGGCTTTTTGCATTTCCAATTCTCTGCACTGCCCTTTGGCTTATCTACTGTGCCCAGGGTCTTTACAAAGTGCCTGGCACCAGTAATTGCATTCTGCAGACAAAGACACATTCAAATTTATCCTTAACTGGATGATTGTCTCATTCAAGCAGAGGACAAGGACACTCTTCTTCAACATCTGGTGTTTGTAAAAATAAATGAACATAAATCACAGCTGGTACCCTCTCAAATAATTACATTCCTGGGTGCGAGCTTGAATACAACTGCCCAGATGGCTTACCTCACGCCAGACAAAAAAATGCAATTGACAACATACTTCAAACAAATGGCAACAAAACCCAGTTATCTACAAGACAAATTCTGCAGGCTTTGGGGTTCATGGCATCCTGCATTCTACTAATTCCATATGCGAGACTGCATATGAGGAAACTTCAGTGGTACCTAAAAAGCTTATGGAGTCAACATTGTCACAGCCTGGAAACAATGATTCCTCTCATTCCCTGCCTGCAACAGGAGTTTCTATGGTGGGCAGAGAGATGTCACCAAAACAAGGGACTGTCATTTACCCTATCCTCTGCCACCCAAACCCTAACTACAGACACATCAGGCTATGCTTGGGGGGTCCACCTGGCAGGGAGATGCATTCAGGGCAAATAGAGCCCAAATCAAATGCATCTACATATCAACCAGAAAGAAATGCTAGTTGTTCAGAATGCGCTGACAGCCTTCAAGGACTTACATCATCCAGAACAACTACTGATAAAGATGGACAACACCACAGTTATGTGGTACATAAACAAGCAGGGGGGTACCCATTCCTACCCCCTTTGCAGACTAGCCATGGCCTTGTGGAACACAGCCTTGACTTATCAAATACATCTTCAAGCTCAATTCCTGCCAGGAAAGCAAAACACACTGGCAGATGACCTAAGCAGAAATCTTATGGACCCGCATGAATGGAAACTGGATCTACAAATCTTCAGCATGCTAACACAGAAATGGGGAAGCCCAGACATAGATCTATTTGCCTCTCCCCAAAATTATCAGTTGGACAAATTCTGCACAAGAACTCATCACAAAAAAGCATGGAAAGTGGATGCTCTATCCTTCAGCTGGAAAAACCTATCAGTCTATGTCTTTCCCCCTCTGCCTCTACTCTCCAATGTCTTACTAAAAGTCAGACAGGAAAAAACAAAAATTATTTTAATTGCTCCGGACTGGCCTCGCCAACACTGGTACCTGCTTCTAAGGAATATGTCACACCTTCTGCCGTGGTACTTGCCTCAGACACCTCACCTATTGTCTCAGCAGAACTATCAGATTTTGCACACTCAGCTCCAAACTCTGAATCTTGCAGCATGGCTAATTTTACCAACCACATCTCTCAGTAAAGCTGTGATGGATGTCATTTTGGAAGCCAGAAGGCCTAGTACTAGAAAATCTTATGCTGATAAATGGAAGAGATTCTGTGCTTGGAACCAAGCACAGGGAATAGACACAGCAAAGCCCAATATTCCTCAGATTTTGCAATACTTAACTGAGATGCTTGACAAGGGCCTATCTTTTCTTCAATAAAAATCCATGCCTCTGCCATCTCAACTCATTACAACACAGAGCCTCCTCTCTTTTCTCATCCACTGCTAAAACAGTACCTCAGAGGGGCCAAAAATTTAAGGCCTCCCAGGAGAGCACCAACTCATGCATGGTACCTCAATTTTGTGCTGGAAAAACTAACCCTGCCTCCTTTTGAACCAGCAGCTACTGCGGATATAAGATTTCTTTCTTGGAAGACAGCTTTTCTTTTGGCAGTCACTTCAGCTAGAAGGGTTTCAGAACTACAGGCTCTCATGGCAGTAGAGCCTTTCATTATTTTTTACCCTGGCAGGGTGGCCCTCAGGACCAATCCTTCTTTTATGCCTAAGGTGGTATCCAGTGTGGCGCTTAACCAGACCATTCACCTGCCAACATTTTTTCCTAAATCTGTAGAACAAGGGGGAGCGGATTCTACATTCATTGGATGTACACAGACAACTAAGATTCTACTTAAGCAGGAAAAAATCTCTAAGAAAGTCTGAGCAACTACTGGTAGCATTTGCTGCAGGATCAGAGGGGAAGGCTATATCAAAGCAAGCCATTGCATTTGTTTCTGCTACTTGCACCATGGCAAACCTGTGCCCATAGGGATCAGATCCCATTCCACCAGGGCTGCTTCTACTTCAGCAGCTTTTCTCAGAGGGGTCCCTACCAGGGACATTCTAGAAGCTGCTACTTGGAGCTTAGTTCATACGTTCACAAAGCATTATCATTTACCTCTGTTCTCTAAATCCAGGGCAGGCTTTGCCACTGCAGTCCTGCAGGGCCTTATGGCTGCTCCTAATGCCATTTAGTTCCATCCTCCCATCCATAGCTTTGGGATTCTTCCCAAATGTAATGACTGCAACAGTGAAACATGAAGAACATAGTACAGTTGTGTACACTTACCATAAATGTAGATGTTCGAGTGTATTCACTGTTGCAGTCCGGATTACCCAACCGCCAGCCCCCTTTCTATACTTATTCTTTCCTTCACTATACTCAGAAGCCTTTGTGGTGTATTTGCTTTTAGTTGAAGGTAAATTTTATGTTTCTAAAGTGCATTTATATATTTACAGTTTATATATATATATATATATATATATATATATATATATATGTATTTGCTCCCCATTTGGGGGGCACCTGACATCTGGAGCAAGAAAAACTGATTAAAATCGTGTTGGCTGCATGTTTTATACCCTGATGACCTGATGTCATGGAAGAGGAGACAGCAACTGATGCAGGACCCAAGACTTTGTTATTCAGGCCGACTGAGGGCAACCTGCCAGCAGATTACCCAAATGTAATGACTGCAACAGTGAATACACTCGAACATCTACAATTATGGTAAGTGTACACAACTGTACTTTCTATGTTTTTCTCATTACAATGTTAAACACCTGTGTTTTGTAGTGTTAACACAATACTTTGTGATTTAAAATATCTATAATTGATTTTTGATAGATTGTGATTGCAAAGCTTTTCTCCCCAGGCCTTCACTGAAAATGGGTACATTTTGGCCCAGCCAGACTTTCCCAGTGAATAAATGTGAAACAAACAAACAAAATAAATAAATACATAAATAACTACTAATAGGCAAAGAGCAATATTGCCTTTGCCTATGCTTACATAGAATATTTAGCTGAATGAATCTATAATAAATTGGTAGTATGTAACTTACAGGTAGACTGAAGGAAGCCTTAAGTATCTGTTCATTATGAGATATAATAAGGTATTGTACAGGTACCAGATACCATAGATTAGTAGACCAAAATAAAAAAATGTAGCCTCTGGTCAACAGTAGTTCACATTCAAAAAAAAAGAAAAGACGAGGACAAAGGGACAGGGACACAAAAGTAGAGAAATGAAGACCAGAGAATAGGAGCTAGAACAGAAAGAGAAGGGATATGGAGGGTAGGGCTTTGAACAAGGTGGCAAAATGACTGCCTAGACTGACTTTGGATCAGTTTGTTTTCACTTTATCTTGGCATATGTATTCTGAACTATTTGTTATTTGACCTGAGATTTTTCTTTAGTTTTGAGATTGTGGTAGCAGTGTTATATATGGCAGCATATACTTATATTGTTCCCATTGCCTATAAATGTCATTACATTTTGCTTGGGGTTGTTTTTAAATATGTCTGGTTGTGCTGTTTGTTCTGTTTCACTGCTGTAGCATTTCTGACTAATTTGGAACCATGTGTTGTCTTTGACAGGATATAGGTGTGTACTAGGTTAATGGCCCTGGAGCCTTTACAAGCCTAGCCCATAGAAGTGCCCTGGCATCGTGCTGCCTGATGTTAGTTCTCAGTGCCTCTATCAAGTAGAGCCACTGGAGTGATCGCTGGGGTGAACTTTCTATTTCCCATCCACTCATCAAGATTTCTCTGGAAGAGGGCCAGTGAGGTGCTCTGCTTGACATGTATGGGAAGTCTATTTCATAGCATGGGCAGTCTCTGGGTTATAAATCTGTCCCTCCAGCATGTCCTGTTGATTGTGATAATGAGGTTGAGGTCTCTGGAGCGTGTGGGGTGGAGGGATTGGGATTTCGTTATAGGTTCATAGGTTCATAGGTTCATACTAGGCTATCTGCCCTGGGGCAATTATAAGCCTAGCCCGATTCTGTATGGCTTACACCACCCCTTGATTTGAGTATACTGTGCCCTTTTTAAGGTTTAGTTTACTGTGCCTCTGTCTAATAGTGACACGGGAGTAATCCCTGGGACAAACCTACGATCCCCCATCCACCTATCGAGATTCTTCTTGAAGAGATTCAGTGAGGTGCTCTGCCTCACATGAACTGGAATTCTATTCCAGAGCGAAGGGAGCCTCTGGATTATGAACCTGTCCCTCCAGCAAGTTCTATTTATTTCTGTGCTGAGGTTCAAGTCCCTCGAGCGTGTGGCTCTAAGGGATTTAGATTTACTGAGGTGGAACATGTCCATTAATTCTGGATTTGACATAGCTTTGTATGTCAGGCATAGATCGCCTCAAGTAGGCGGTATGCAACTGAGTAGAGCTGGAGTTTTTAACCGAGCAGCATATGGCATCTGTTTGAGACCCTTGATCCTCTTGGTGAGATACTTTTGGGGTCTTTCTAATTGCTGCAGGTGTCGGGTAAGGTACATCCCAAAAGGGGCATTGTATTCTATGATGGGCCTGATGAGGGATGAATAAAGGCACGATTACCTCTCTTGATCTAGATGTGAAACCCTTCGTGATGAGGTGGGCTATGTAGAAGGTCTTTCTAACCACTTTGGCAATGTGGTTTTCAAAGGAGAGATTGCTATCAACTTGGGTCCCCAGGTCCCTAATAACTTTCTCTGTACTTAATGGGTTTCCGCCTATGTGGTAATTTGTGGGCACATTGTTTTTGCCAAAGGGTATGACTATACATTTTTTGGCATTTAGCTTTAACCCATGGTGCTGGCACCAGTTATCTGTCTCTGTGAGACCTTTTTGAAGGATGTTTGTGTCAGCTGGAGAGTTGATTATGGTGCCCAGTTTGCAGTCGTCTGCGAACTTGGTGAGCCATAGTCCTTCCACGTTTGCCTGTACCTCGGAAAAGTATATACCGAACAAGAGTGGTCCCAGGACAGAACCTTGTGGGATGCCACTTGTGACCGGTTTCGAGTCTGACATGGCACCAGCAACTCTCACTCTATGGGTTCTGTCTTTGAGCCAGTTTGCAACCCATCTTGTGACATAGGGGTTTATATTTAAGCTGGATAGCTTATCTATGATGTCCGAGTGGGGTATTGTGTCAAATGCCTTTGCAAGGTCCAGATAGGCTGTGTGGACTACCTTCCCTTCATCTGTGGCTTTGGTGACTGTTTCGAAGAAGTCAACTAGGTTCAAAAGGCAGGATCTGCCCTTGACAAAGCCGAATTGGGTAGGATCTAGTGTCTGTAGGTCCCCAATGTCTTTGTTTATGAGCTCCATGATGATCCTCTCCATAGCCTTGCAGACTAAGCTAGTCAGGCTTATGGGGCGATAGTTTCCAGGGTCCGTAGAGGCTCCACCTTTGTGGAGTGGGACCACTGTTGCTGTACGCCATTCTGTGGGCACATATCCTTTAGTGAGGCTGAGATTGTATAGCTGTTTTATTTGAGGGATTAATTCCTCTTGGAGTTCATGTAGGACGCAACCTGGGATGCCAGCTGGTCCTATGGAAGCAGTGTTTTTTGCTTTGGAGAGGGCAGCCTTCACCTGAGCATCAGAGATGTTTGGGAGGCAGCCCTCTGCCGGGATAGATACTTGCTCTTTTGGGGGGGAGGGGGTGGAGAAGTTTGCACTGAACCTGTCTGCCAGGATATTGGCGATGTCTGTGGGTTCATTGTATTTTTTGCCATTTAGAATCAACTCAGAACAAGTCTGGGAGTTGCATCCCAGGTTTCTAACATAACTGAAAAAAGCCTTATGATTGTCTTTGGTGTCCTGTGAAATTTTTCTCTCGAAGCTGGCCTTGGAGGATTTTATGAGGGATTGTAATTTTTTGCTAGTACTGATCAGAGATGCCTTCACTATTAGGGATTTTGCTCTATCATGTAGTAGCTTCCTCCTTCTGTTGTACAGTTTATTTATGGCAGGGGTCCACCAGACTGGACGCCTGCCTTTGGATGATTGGGTCTTGGTTTTGTTTGGGATAGCATGATCCATGCATTCCTGGAGATGTCCGTAGAATGCGTTTATATAGGATTCTGCAGTTTGGGCCATAGTTTCCACTGGCCCTGGGGCCTTGAAGGATTCCACTTCGGTTTTGAGAAGTGAGAAGTTCGCTTTTGAGAAGTTTTTCATTGTGGTTTTCTGGGCTGGGGGTGGGGTCGGGATGTGGACATCCAGTGAAATTAATTTATGGTCTGATCTTAGCAATGAGGGATATACTTCTGGTGTGGAGCATAGAGTCTCCATGTTGGTAATGATCAGGTCTAGTATGTTGTCCCCTCTTGTGGGAGTGGTGACTAGTTGTTCCATAGTATTTGTGTTTATAATTTCCAGGAACCTTTGGGCTAAAGTGCTGGGGCTTGAATAGTGCTCCCAGTCAATGTTTGGGTAGTTGAAGTCACCCAGTATAATGGTGTTTGGAGAGATCTTCATGTTCTCCAATGTTTTCAGGAAAGCCGAGTGGGATTCCTGACTTTGAGAGGGTGGTCTGTAGGATGCTATAAACTGAAAAGCAGTCTTGCCCACTGTTAGTTGCACATGGATGGTCTCCGATACTTCGTGCAATGCCACTAACCTGGAGGTGTGGATATCCTTGATAAATATGGAAACTCCCCTTCCTTTTGTGGTTCGGTCCAGGTTTTGGGGCCGAAAGCATGATATGAGGTATAGCCTGGTAGTGCTGGGGTGCTCTCTGGAGCCTTGAACCAGGTTTCTGTCACTGTACAGATATTGATGTTCTCCATACTGAGGAGAGCTTCGAGTGAGTGCATCTTGAGGTTAAGACTTCTGACATTTAGCAGCATTACCCTTAGTTTCTTGTTCCTTGTGCTGTCTATGGGGGTGGGTTTGACTTTTGAGCCTTGCCTAAAAAAGGCACTATGGGGGTGGCAAGAGCCTTTGCCAATATCCGAAAGCCCAGTGGTGACAGGTGCAAGCCGTCCCTAGTGAAGCAACGTGGCTTGTCGAGCATGTCATCCCAGGCTGACAGACACTGGATCCCCTTTGAATGACACCAAAATTTTAGCCAGTTGTTTAAATCGATCATTTTGTCTTTGTACTGTGGCATCATTCCAGGTGAGGGTAAGATGCTGCTCAAGGTCAGGGTCATACCAGCCTGGGCTACATGATCAGAGAGCTCCTCTATGTCTCTTTTCATGTAGTCCAGGGAGGTACGTCTCAGGTCATTCACACCAGCATGTACAATGAATGAGTCATATTTGTATTTGCTTTGGAGTGACCTGAGTGCTTGCGTTATGTGGAGGATCCTAGCACCCGACAGGCAGCTCACCGTGACCTTCTCTTTATTCAGCCTGGTGAGCAGGACGTCAGTGTGTCTGACAATAGAGTCACCTATTACAAGAGTATCAGGTGCGTTATTCAGCCTTAAGGGCTGTGGCTGCTTGGCACACTGACTTTGTGGGATATGTGTTGTGTGTGTTTTGTTTTGAGGTAGCGTTTGCTTGGATGTCTGCTTTGGAGGTCTCTGTTGCTTAGGTAGATTTTTATTTAGAGCCTCCGAGTATGTTTTGGTGTATTTATGTGTTTGGTTCGCTGATGTGGTGGGACTATGTGATACTGGAATTGTGTTGTGTGAGGTTACCTTCTCCTCCTGACTGGTTACACCAGTTTTGAGATGAGAGAGCTCAGCCTCCAGTTTGGCTAAATAGTTGCATCTCTCACATATATTTGAACCTGTTTGGAGGAGGAGAGGGTTGTCCGTGTACATGAGACAGTTGTAACATTGCCTCAAAATTCCCAGATTCACCAGCTGGACTGGAGAGGAAACCATTGACTGACCTTTGGACATGCTAGAGTAATATAGGGAAACTGAATTTAAGATGGACCAATAGAGGACAGGGTAATCGTAGAGAGTATAAGAGTAAGTAGTGCTTATGGTTTAATAGTGCTAACTTGTAGGATTACTTAATTGGACCAGTGAAGGGCCTTAGAATGAGAATATGGTGTTTAAATTGAGAGATAGAGCAGTTCTAAGGGAAAAAGTGAAGAGCAGACTTTGTGGAGCCAGGAATAGTTTAAACCCAATTAGGCGGCGCTGCCCGCTGTTGTGCTATGCACAAAAACGCGCAAAACCGCACAAAAGAGGGGTTTAAGAGGCGAAGATGAAGGAGTTTTGGAATTGACCCAAAATGGCCAATAAAACTACAGTTTCAAGTCAGTAACCACTCCCACAGGGGCAGGCAGGCTGCTCAATGTTTTTCACTGCCACTGATCAACAGAGAGACTTCCCTTTAGCCCAAGCAAAAAATGGCCTCACAGAAACTTACAAACAGTTCAAGAACAGCAAACCTGTAACTGAACTTTTTTAAATCTCAGAAAAGTGGGAAAAAAGCAAGATTTTTTTTGTTTTTTTCAGAGATAGCAGAGGTTCACAAGTATCAACAAGTTATAACAGTGCAGTAAATGACCCCACACAAGAGTGCTAGGCCAAAGACAGATAAAATGCAAGTTTTGAGGAAAAACGATTTTAAAAATAAGTGCAAACAGGAAATTCAGTAAACAGCTCTAGGTTGTGCTCTAAATACAGTTACTAATGCAGAAATCAAGTTTAACAAGCCAGAAAATGCTCAAAATAGGCGGCTATGCAGAAAAACTTAGCAAATAAACAGAGGAAAAATACTTAAAATCTCAAAAGTGGCTCCTTTCTTCTCAAGCGTTTTCTCCTCTTAGTGGGTGCTTCACCAACAGCCAACAAGCCTGAAAAGACACCAAACCCACGAGGCAACCAAGTTTTAAAAGAGGAAGATGAAGGAGTTTTGGAATTGACCCAAAATGGCCAATAAAACTACAGTTTCAAGTCAGTAGATGTAGCATTTCTAACAGAGCTGGGTCAGACATGGCTTTGTAAGTCAAGCAGAGATCACCTCTTAGTAGACGATATGAGACAGAGAATAGCTGGAGTTTTTTAATCTGTTCATGTAGGACATGTGTTTAATGGCTAGGATCCTCTTCATGAGGTACTTCTATAGCCTCTCCAGCTGTTGCAGGTGTCTAGTGAGGTACATGCCAAATGGGGCATTATACTCGATGACTGGTCTAATGAGGGAAGAGTAGAGAGAGATGATGACCTCTTTCTTCCTGGATACAAAACCCTTGGTAATGAGATGTGTCACAAAGAAGGAATTTCTGACCACAGTAGCAATGTGGTGGTCAAAGGAGAGGTTGCCGTCAACCTGTGTCCCCAGATCTCTTATAATGTCTTCAGTGTTCAGTGGGCTCCCATCGATGTGGTAATTAGTGGGAACTGAGTTTTTCCCAATGGGGATGATGATACATTTTTTGGCATTAAGCTTAAGGCCATAGTTTCGACACCAGTCTTTGGTCTCAGTGAGGCCTTTCTGTAGGATGTCTGCATCACTTGGGGAGTTAATAATGGCTCCCAGCTTGCAGTCATCTGCAAGCTTGGTCTGCCAAAGTCCCTCTGTGTTAGACTGGACGTCCGAGAAGTAGATGCCAAACAGGAGCGGACCCAGGACCGATCCCTGTGGGACTCCACTCATGACTGGTCGGCAGTCTGACTTGGAGTCCACTACTTTCACACTGTGGGTTCTGTCTGTGAGCCAATTTTCAACCCACCTAGTGATATAGGGGTTGATGCCTAGTTTGGTGAGTTTATCAATAATTCCTGAGTGGGGAATGGTATCAAAGGCCTTGGCCAAATTGAGGTAGGTTGTATGAACTGGTCTTTTATACAGTGTTTCCAAGCTTCAGAATACTAATTTATTATCTGGAACTGCTATCTGGCATTGTTGCTGTGTTTTATCTAATGCCACAGCTGTCTGAACTGTTTGCACTCTGTGTGGTCCAACTGTCCAAGCAGTCTGATGTTCTTTAACTTTTCAGACTGCTGCTGCTGTTAATTGCAACTATGTTTGAGCTGCAGCATTTTGGAACCGAGGTCTCTGTACTGTGGAAGGCCTTGGTCTTTGTTTTTGTAGTTTTAACATTGGTGCTACCATTTTAGCATTTTGGACTGCATTTTTTATTTACCTGTAGAAAAAAATAATTTAGCTGTGTACAATCCTTATGAAATTTGCTGTACTTGTTTGACATGAAACTTTCTATTGTTTTGTGCTGTTGCTTGTTTTTTTGTAATGCACTACTTTGCAGTTGTAGTACATTCCTTGGATTTTTATGTATATATAATTTATACTATAATATATTTGTTTATATTTTTATTACTATATGTTCAGTATGCATTTATTGATGTGATCTAGCAAATCAGTAAAAGTTAATTTTATTTATTTTATTTAGTTTTATTCATTTTGTTCCATTGTAAGGCTTCACTTAAACATTTTTGTACAATGTTTAGGCTAAGTACATTAGTTTTATCTTTTGCATTCTTTTGGTTCCCCTGCAGCTGGTCATTGGCTGCCACCTGATACTCTGCTTGTTCATAGGTTCATAGGTTCATACTAGGCTATCTGCCCAAGGGCATTTATAAGCCTAGCCCATAGTTATGTGGCTTTCGCCACCCCTTTAGTTTGAATAAAAACTATGCCTATCATTTTTCTGTGCCTCTGTCAAGCAGTGACACTGAAGTAATCCCTGGGGTATAAATAAATTCCCACTGTCAGTCTCGAACCCAGGACCTTGGTAACATTAGTCTGTATGACCTACCACTAAGCCATGCCTGTGTTCACCAGGTCTAATCTACCTTAGCCTACCTCGGGCACAATTTGACCCATGTCATGTGATCAAGGACACTGGTGAGGTATATTTAATGAAGCTGAAGTTGAGACAAGAGGGGGTTCTGAATGAAATGAGTGGCAGGGAATAAATGAAAGCAGATAGACAGACTAGGACAGAAGTCAAAGGGTTGGGGGAGTAGATTAAAGAGAAGGAGGAAATAGAAAACAGGATGATGGCTCCAAACTAGCTGCATGGAAATGGAGGGGAAGAAGAAAGGAGCAGAATCTTATTTTGTGGGGGATGAAATGGGAGAAGCAATAAACAACAATGGTAAGCAAAAGGGATCTAATGTTGTGTTGACCAAGATGTTCACATCCTTGAGACAGGAACATTGAAGCATCACTATCTTGACCGATTGAAGCCTCAACGGCCAACATCATCAACATATTATTTTGTATGGCAGCAAGCCCCCCCCCCCCCGCACACTCCCTGCCCTTTATATGTACTAACTCTGAGATCATACTACAGCTGAGAAAAGCCAAAAAAAAAAAAACAATCCCTACTATACCATGATCTCACACAAACATCTACTAACACAGTTTGATACTTTGGCCACTAAGGACTGAGGGAATTTGATGTTCTGGTCCCAGTGATGTGAATATTAACTTTCTGGTCAGCCAACCTTTTGAAGTAGACCCTGCAAAAGTATAGCAAGTGACCAGTGTATTACTTGTGTTAAACTGGTAACCCTAGTATGAGTTTTTATACCCTAAAACTGAACTCAAGCCCCCCAAAAGATAAAGTGTTTTGCAGGGAGCTTCTGCCTGCACTGTATTGTAGGGTGTTGCCCCCACCCTTTGAAAATTCCATGGTTGCGCAACAGTGGTAAAAAGTGAACAATGCCACTGTCTTGCAATGCTGGCTCACACAATACAATTCACTGAGGGTTTGAAAAGCTAATGTTAAAAGAAAGGATAATAAAACACTCTCCCAACTATCGACATTGGAGAGTTAGCTAACCAAGACCAACACAAAATGACAGCATGCAGAAAGACATAATCGATCAGCACATGGCTAGTAATGTGCAAAATGTCAGCAGAAAGAGGAAAAGAAAACATTTTACCAGTATGCAAGGACATTTGGTAGACTGGATAAATCAGTTCTTTTTTTAAATTTTCCTGGAAAATTGTACTTCAAATGAAACTGTTTTATTTTGCTTTCACAAAAAAAAAATGCTTAGGTAACAGTACAAATTAGAAAGCATGTTCTTAGCATAGCATGACTTAACGCTACGTAATATAATATGATCCTGATGAAGGAACCAGTTCTGCTGCCTGTTACTACAGGACCATGTTGCTGATAGCAGTGAAGCCAGTACAACATAAGCAGTGGAAAAAGTTATAATATTAAATGAAATAATAAAAGTCCTGGTCTGAATGGGAAAATGTGTGGAAAGAGTTTTATCTAAACTACAGATAAAATGGAAATCAGTGTCTAATAGTTATTCCTTTTTTAACAGGGTCAATAAGAACACCAGATGGTTACACAACATTAGGGAGACAGGAAGACTAGACTGGTCTAGAAAATGTCAGCTAAAATTCAAGTGAAAAGAAGAATATATTATAATGCACTTTCAATGCAAGAAGCCTCTGAAAATGTTATAGTGACAGAAGGAGATGCCAGAGTTTGAATAACAAGAAGTAATTTGGCATGATCAGCAACATAGCTGTCAACCTATCTGTAGAATCCAGAAGAAGTCAGGGACACTTTTGAAAATATTTGTACTATTAACTGAGAAGTTGACAGTATACGAGATTCTTAATTAGCATGCATTTCTAAAGTAAAAGTGTGTAACTCCTAATTACTGACAATATTAACGTTATTTATAACATGTAATTATTCTGCCTTTCATCCCAGCTCACCAGTTTTAGGGGAGACAGAGCAAAATTTTGAACCAACTTCAGGGATCCCCCTGAAAATCAGGGACAGTTGAAAAACAATAGGATACCACAATGTAGACAGAGATTTAAGAGAAGACCAGAAAAAGTAAAGAAACAGATGACAGGGCTGTATCATATATAAGAATTTACTTAGAATAACACAATGACTACAAGGTGTAATATATATTAAAAAAATACCAACAGGTGAAAGAAGACTCTAGTTAGAAGCTGTAAGTAAAGAGACTGAAGGAGCTAATATGTATGCATAGAGAAAAAAGGAGCATGAGAGAAACCAAGAGTACGGAATACTAAAAAAGGGTTAGGATTCCAAAAAAAAAAAAACTGTGTGGCACTGGGGAGCACTAATAGCAATATGGTCATAATATGTGATTCAGAGACATGAAACAGATGCATTACACCAAAGCTTATAAGCAGTTGATTTGCATGTCTCTGAACTGAATGCTGCACAGTTAGAAGTAACTGCTGTAAGCAGCTGATTTGCATGTCTCTTTAATGAATACTGCACAGTTAGAAGTAACTGCTCAAGTGTTACCTCTAGCAACCACACAGCACTGTTGTACAGGCATCTGCAAACTTCCTTATGTGCTCATGCACATATGCAGCTTTGCAGTGTGTAGCTGTTGCAGTGCTAACAGCTCCACTCGTACCACAGACATTAATGGGTGCATGCTGTCTAAACATGGTGCAAATTACACTATCACTTCTTTCCCCAGATAGCACATGAAAGCTTTTCTTTGAATTTCTCTAGTGTGCTTTTTATTTTTTTCCTAGAGAAAGCTTCAGGGAAGTGACATAGCTGCTTTGTATTAGCAGTGCCCCCAGAATGTCATATTTGCATTTGACCTTCTCCTATTCCATCATTGTAGGAGTGCATCCCAGAGCATTCTTATCACTGTAGCACTAAAGAAGTCTTTTAAACAGTCCTGCATAATGCAATGAGCAGTCCTGCTGGAAATAAGATTGAAGTGTGTGTTATGTGTTTCTGAATCTCAGCCAAGGTTCTTAAAGTAAATGGCACATGTGGAAGGTTGCTCAGTGTTAGGAGTTGCATGAGAAAGCCTTTCTTGGCAGATATCATTTCAATACTTTGTTTTTCTGTCTTCACAAAATAGGTCAGACAAAGTAGATGACTAACACAGAATGGCACTGGTATGGGAGTTCAAACCAAAGTGATAAACCACACAGACATTATGGATGGCCACTGTTTGCAGACTTTCCAGCTTACTTATATACATGCTGCAAAAAACGGTGAAAATTAGGCTATGTTTAGTGATGCAGTCTAAAGTACAGCAATAGTAACAGTTGTCACTCTCCAAGGCTGGCCTGAAGGACGTTGGTCATTTAGCATTAGAAAGTAAAGGTACGAGGTGCTTTGAGGAATACATTTAGTCACTTTCAAGGGAAAGTTTATTCTGGTGTGACTAGGAACGTCATAGAGGAAGAATAACGTAGCAGATAAGTAAATTATGTTTGCATGTCGGTTTTAGTGCTTTGAAGGCATTTGGCATTAGACTTTATGGAAACTGAAGAAAAAGACTATTTTAAACCAATCGTGAAAAGGAACATTTGGCATTATGGTAGTTTTCCTAGTGGATATAGTATTTCTGAAGAGCTCTGTAAATAAAGGTGAAAATTAAATGACTTGCAATGAATATCTATATAATATGACATATTAACCCATGAGAGACTTAATAAAGGAGATTAGAATATTTGGAATACTGTCTAGAATAGACATGTCCAACCTGCGGCCCGTGGGCCACATGCGGCCCTCAGAGCATAAGTATCAAACCCTTCTTACTGCTGGATTGATTTATATTATGCATTTTGTACATTGTGTTTCTAACTTTACATCTGATTGGATATTTTACAAGTATTTTATAAGGATTTTAGTGTCTCAATTCCTGATATATATTAACACATTTGCATATTTGTATTTTTGTTATGTAGTAATGTTAATATTTAAATGAACTTTATGACACAATTTATATATATGATTATATTATAGTATATATATTATAGTATTGGACTGTATCAGTATTAGAAATAGGTATATTTTTTAGTTTTTTAGTATTTTAGTATTTTGTGAGGTTATTTCAAAGCATTTTAAAGTATCACACACCATTATGTGTTCAATGTAATTGTATTTACAAATAAGCATTCTGATTCTTATGTCAATCTCACGTTACTTTATTACGAACCATCAAATAAGTATTCTAATCATGTAGGCTGGTACTATTGATATTTATATTTATATATATATATATATATATATATTTATTATATTTATCATTATCATTTTGACATTATGTGTATTTAGTAAGCCACAAGATGTACTGTATAAAATTTTATACTATGTTATTGAACATTGCTTTTTCAGGAAATGTTCATAGCCCTTTAAGTGTATCAACTATTTTTGGCGCCAAACTGTTTTTAAATAGGTTAATTTAATCAGTACTACTGGTTCTGAGGAAGTCTGTTGTATTGCAGATGAAAGCGCTTAACCAGAGTTATCAGCTATTCTTTTTGGAGTTTTTTTCTCGTTGGAGCTTTATCCAAGTTGTTTTAATAAATATATTTTCCTGTTGTCCGAGCTGTGGTGGTCCTGTTGGATTGGTCTCTGCATCTGGGTTCACTTACATTATCTATATAATATGACATATTAACCCATGACAGACTTAATAAAGGAGATTAGAATATTTGGAATACTGGTAGACGTGTCCAACCTGTGGCCCGTGGGCCACATGCGGCCTCAGAGCTCTTCCATGCGGCCCTCAACCTCTAACTGTAACATCGATGTACGCATGCCCCAAAACACTTTTTTTGTTTTGTGTTTCTTGCTCCCGTGACCTGTAACACTAATGTCGGTGTGCACATGCGCCAAAGCACCCTTCTAGTTTTATTTTTGAGTCAAAAAAGGGTCAGTGTGTTTACGCCATTATTTTGCGCCGAACAATCAGTGTGTGTGTTCCCGCTGAAGAGGGACTCGTGTATGGATTTGCCACTGTTGTCTTTGAAAGGGACATCAATTACCTATGTTAATAGGTAGGTACGGAGTGAGTGAGTGCATGCGTGAAAGCAGAATTGTGTGCATGAAAGTAGAAGAAGAGTGTGTGTGTGTATGTGTGTATATGTGTGCATAACAGAGAGACGCACAAAGAGGCTATCAATGATCAGTCTACCTACTGAACACAAACAAGTTAGCTCATAAATATATCATACATTAAGAGTACACTTTCATTAAATTGTGGCTTTCCTGACAGGGAGAGAGTTGTATTGAACATGAACTCATATCTCTTAACTGTATGGATTTTCAAAGAATGTCTGAATTTTTGCCTCATCTTCCAATTTGTGTCTTTTGCTTAGGAAATAAAGTAGTCGTCCAAGGTAATGCAGTTCCAGGGAGTAAGAATGAGACAGCAGCCTCGGGTTAATGGGTCAGTAGTGGACTGACTATGTGGGACTGTAGCATATAAAGTTGTATTGTTTTTTCAGACAAACAAAAAAGCACCTAGTACTGTTTTTTCATTGGTGGGTTCTAAGCAGTGGTAGATTGGACAACAGTAAGCATAGCTTTGGCGGATCATCAATACTGGCAAATCAAGTGGGCACAATGTCATTTTTTAAATGTTGGGGATTTTAGTGTGTATGTGTGTGTTTGTGTGTTGGGAGGGCTGCAACTATAGATGATTATTAAAGACAGAGACTTACGGACTGTGGAGAATGTTTCTTTGTTTGAAAACCTAATACTTGGGTACGCATGCCAGAAGTACATTTTTTAAGACATAGTTTCTTACCATTTACAGTGGATGGATATTTACATTTAATGGACAATGTATTAGCATGGGCCTGTGGGGTTCTGAAGGTTGCCAAGTCTACCACTGCCAATGTCTTGTAAAGTGACCTGGAAATGGATATTGGGATGTTACTGAAAAAATATAATAAGTGGACTTAGAAATATAGTTTAATTAAACAAAGTGTACTTTCAATTTACAGGCCCTAATTTAATTTATTTCAGGTAGTCCAGATACTGGTAGATTGTATACCATTAGACTTAATTAGGGAGAGCTGTCATTCTGGGGAAACAAGCAGCCCTAGTTTCAGTGAAAGTTCTGTGGTTGCTTGCAGGTAGGAAGCTGCAGGATGTTGATGCAATGTGTTTTATTTATTATTTTTAATGCATTTGTCATTTCAAAGCATGGTTTTCTTTGATGCAAAAGAAGGCAGGACTGAATGAGCCATATAATGTTTAACTGACAATAATGGGATAGAAAGATTATAAGTGATGTATAATGTTTGCAGCTACAGTTGTTTCAATGGTGTCTGTGATGCATAACTATTTTTGGGCCTGTGTCCCACTTTTATTTTTCGCTTTTTCCAGATTTCTTGCTCTAAGGTTGAGAGGTTATGGTTCTATACTAAATCAGAAGTTGTATTTACCTTGGAAGACTTTTCGGCATAATTATGAAAAACAGAGCCTTTTTAATATCTCTGCTTATTTCCAATATAAACTGCCATGTAACCTTACAAATAACCTTCTTATTAAGCTACTTTACTTCTTTTGGAATTGACAGGTATGATTAATCTGTTCGGACATAAGCTTAGAGTGCTAATGTGACTTTGATTTCTTGCAGCAGTCTGGTTTACATAATCACAATAACTTTTCTGTGTTTCTGGGTGTGTAATCAATTTAACAGTTTTAAAGATGTTTTCCAAAAATAAATATATAATAAATAAATAATCCTCTCAATACTGAGCTATTAACAAAGTCTGGGAATTTGTTTTTTTTCAAAAGCGAAGGTCAGCATTACAGCTCAGTAAACTGTCAGTCTGTGAGTAACTTCTGCACAAATTAAAATGTCTGAATATCAAATGGCTTTAGATTGGAGGGAAGTTTATTTTTATTTATTTTATTTTACATGTGTTTACCGGGAAAGCCCGACTGGACACAGGTCCATTTTCAGCAGAGGCCTGGGGAGAAAAGCTCCAAAAAACCCCACAAAACAATGTAATACAATACATGAGAGAGAGAGAGACAGCAAATTATGGATGTAGTACTCATACAATATGGCAGAGATTACATCTCGTAACGGTGAGAATCATTGAGGTACAGAATAAACTTAAACATTTTTTTTTACAGTTATAATTACAGCAAGGCAAATATCAATGAGTAAAGATTTTAGGAGAAAGCTGTTTGTACATAGCTGAAGCTCTGAAACAATCTTTTGGTATGGATTAACCTGGGGATTGACATAAATTATATGTTTACACCAGTATGTAGCATTATAGTTTAGGGTTTTCTTATTGATTTACTTTTTGCCGAGCAGTTGTTTGTTGATTTATTGATGGTCCTTTTGGTGGTGGTAAATTACATGGATGAATCCATCTCTATTATGTTTTTTTTTCAGATATTTTGACTTCCAGACAATTTCATTCAGTGAGTGGGTGTCATGTGATTACTGAGGTTGCCTTTTTTACAAGTAGGGGCTGTGTGTGTGTGTGTGTGTGTGTGTGTGTGTGTGTGTGTGTGTGTGTGTGTGTGTGTGTGTGTGTGTGTGTGTGTGTGTGTGTGTGTGTGTGTGAGAGAGAGATTTAATATGTATACTGAATATAATTTTGCAAATGGAATTCTTAGTTAAACATGCCCCTCTTCTTGGGCAACTAGACTTGAGTAACCAATATTAGATCTTAGCCATCCAGCTGGGAAAGGTTAGTATGTGGATTTTCCATCTGGTTTGATGAAGGCTATGCTACTTACCCAAGGACTACATTTATGGCTATCCATCCAGCCATCGTGTTGCTGAACTACATTGTTTGATAATGAGAGGAGCTTTTTACAGAAGTTGAAGGTTTTTGTGTCAAGAACCTGTCCATAAAAAGTGGCTTGTTTATGTTGCAGTGAAGGCTGTGGTCTTTGTAGTGAGCGTTTTACTATAACCAGTGTTTCTGAGGTAGAGGAAGTCTCTTAAGGCAGGATCTTTCTTAGCCTGGAAAGCAAGCCAATGATGAAATTTATAGGGGCCAGTGAGAGACAGAGGAAAGCAAGAAGCTTTTTAGTCTGTTTGGATAACTAAGTGAACTTAGTCCTTTGACCTCTTTTGTCAGAAATGGTTGTAGTCTTTCTTTTGGCAGGGTGTTTTGCTGAGGCACATGCCAAAAGGGGCACTGCACTCAATAATGGCTCTTGTAAAGGAAGAATACAGGGATGTTATGATCTCCTTGTCCCTGGATGAGATACCCTTACTAATGAAGTGGGCCATGTAAAAAGCTTTTACAACGGAGACAACATGGTGGTCAAAAGTCAGGTTTCTATCAACCTGGCTGCCCAAGTACCATACGACTTATTGCGTGCTTGCAACATTGTTATTAATGTGATAATTTGTGGGGACATCACTCTCCTCAAAGGGGATGATGATGCATTTTTTGGCATTTAGCTCGAGGCCATATTTCTGGCACCAGTTATTTGTTTGGGTGAGACCCTCTTGTAGCTTATTCAGAATTGTTTTATTAAGTCAGTGATGTGAATTCTTTACTTTATTGCTAATTTGTTGGGTTATTTTTGTGGATTATAGTATTGTAGGACTGCTCATGTTGACATTTTACGTAGCTGGACTGCTGGAATGGTTTTCTGAGTGAGAAATGCTAGTGCTGTAGTGAATATCTGTTTATTTGTTAAAAAAAAATAATATATATATATATATATATATATATATATATATAATATATATATATATATATATATATATATATATATATATATATATATATATATATGAATGAATGACACTTGCGTATTATCGCAACCAGATTTCAAATGTGTTATAATTCGTTATGTAATGTAGAAAGAACTCATTCAGTTTATGCAGGGGTTAGTAGGTTAAGTAAGTAATAGTTTGTCAGACTGGGGCCTGACTGTTTCGTGATTTTAAAGAAAAGGAAACAATTCACTTTTGCGAACAGTGGCATTTTGTTTATGGCCGGGCATTCATAAATGCTTCCTTTGTGTCACTTGCAATGAAGTTGTAAGGTATACGAGATAGAAGCGCATGTTAAGTATTTTTAGGTAAGTACTACTTCACTATAAAAGCATGTCTTGGGTTCAAAAACTCAGGGAACAACATACCTATGTAAGTTACAGGGCTACAGCCAGTTTGATCAGGTGGAAGCCTTTTTACAGTTGTCATTCTCCCGCTTAGCTTGGAATTCTAACCCGTACGTATTTTGAGGTGTTGTGCACAGGACTCTTGAGATGTGTGACTCCTTTCAACAGGGAGATAAATAATGGCCTCAGACCCATGTCACACTTCTAATACTTAAAGATCACCTCCCCTGTTGAAAATACTCTCCATGGTGTAAGTTTCCCTTCCGCGGCAGTAACAGCTTTCAGAACGCAATGACATACCATGGCCAATGACAGGAATAAGCTGTCTTGCCGCCGTGAAAAGTAAGTAATGCACCATGTCAGGAAGTTTTCTGAATTTTCTCACCTGTTCTTTGTTTGTCTATATCTGTAGCCCCCCATTCTCAGTTGCTCATATATTTTTGGAGCTGCTCTGCAGTGCACAACTAAGAAGGTAGACACATGGGCCGTTGTGGAATCTGGTTGCGATAATACATAAGTACCATATATATATAGATATAGATATGGATATATCTATATATATGTATATATATATATATATATATATATATATATATATCTATATGTATATATATATATATATATATATATATATATATATATATATATATATATATATATATATATATATAGATATATTAACTAAGATGTTAGAGTTAACTGCTAGATTTAGAGAATTAGAATGAGAATTAGAATTTTAAGGCAAATATTAGGCATTCATTACATTTATTCATTGTTCAAATGCACCTACAGTACAGCCAGGAGGTCGACCTAAAGAGTTAACTATATGATATATTTTATATGCGGCCCCAAGACCATTTCTGTTCACTCAATGCGGCCCTAGCATGACAAAAGGTTGGACACCCCTTACTGCTTAGCTTTCTTATTGATATTACCTATCTGAAGTTTTTTAGTAACCCACACATGTTCTAGAAGCCATTTTGGGTTTTTTGAACTTTGTAGTACATTTAACACAATTTTGTA
Organism: Protopterus annectens; assembly: GCF_019279795.1. Taxonomy (NCBI): domain Eukaryota; kingdom Metazoa; phylum Chordata; order Ceratodontiformes; family Protopteridae; genus Protopterus; species Protopterus annectens. The sequence goes on along the minus strand of NC_056747.1, from coordinate 351,339,924 downwards.
ATTTGACCTTTACTTTGATTTTTAATATACCAGTGACTGCTTTACATTGCATTTAGTTTTTATGTACTCCTACCTCCAGAACATCATTTAACCTGTGTTTCTTTGACATTCCTACTGAAGTAGTGTTTTATTAGTTAATGTTGAGTTGTTCAAACATTTAGTTATCACATGTATTCATTTTAACCATAGCAAAGGCATTTTCTTATCAGTAGTTGGCATTTTGTTGTTATCCATCAAAGATTCATTGTGATTGCCTTCCTTAAAGGTTCAGGGTGTTGAAAACATTGATGCTTTCTTATTACAGTGTCCCCCAATGATAGCAGCCTCGGTAATGCACTTAGGTTAAGAGTATAACAAGGAAGTACCCAATGTATTATTACAGTTTAAATTTCAGTGTCATTATGTATTAAAGGGGTGTTGTCTTTCACACTTTGGTTGAAGTAGGACTTTTTCAATGCAAACCACAACAAAGCAAGGCTAATCACTGACACCCTTCCTCTCATTTCCAAATAGCGTTCTGTATCCATTCCTGACAACAAGGTTAAAGTATGTTTGCCGCTGCTGCTGGTAGATTTTGCAATGTTGTATTTCTTTTTATGAGCAAAGAAGTTCACTATTGACCCAGTTTTTATCAAAACAGGCTTAAAAACAAATCTGGGCAGTGAACAGCTCATGTTCAGTCATACGTTTGACTGCCATGGCTGGAATATATGACCCCGCATTTACTGATGCACGTCACCCTCATTTATGTTATTTCTCTTTTTTAACATTTTGATGTGATTTTCTTCTAAAGAGTTAAATATACAACATAACACTACAATTTTCAGTGATGTACATTACATTCAATGCAGAGAGAAATCATTTTAAAAATAATGCACGTTATCCCTGAACTGCTTCGCCAAGGCTGCTTTCGCCGGGGGCTGCTATAATAAGGAAGTACCAAATAATTTGTTAAAGGCTTTTACAGTGTCATGATGGAAAATGTACATACAGCACTTTAAAATGTATGCAAAAACAACATTTAGCACTGCAGTGCACATTGTTAACAAAGCAACAATATTATGTGCTGATAACCCCTGTTCTGACATACCTTATGGAGCTGGGGGGGGGGGGGTTCCAAATGGATCCATGGTATTTCCTATTTTACTTTATAGTGAAGGACAGGGTAAGTGAACACATAGTTTCTCAAGCTGTAATGTTAGGTATACATTTCAAAATGGCTTTAAAAGCTAACATTACCAATGTGGTGTTTGAAAAAATGAACACTCATAATAATATCAAGGTAATGAATACTCATGATAATATCAAGGTAATGAATACTCATAATAATATCAAGGTAATGAATACTCATGATAATATCAAGGTAATGAATACTCATAATAATATCAAGGTAATGAATACTCAATAATATCAAGGTAATGAATACTCATAATATCAAGGTAATGAACACTCATAATAATATCCAGGTAATGAATACTCATGATAATATCAAGATAATGAACTCTCATAATAATATCCAGGTAATGAATACTCATAATAATATCCAGGTAATGAATACTCATAATAATATCCAGGTAATGAACACTCATGATAATATCCAGGTAATGAATACTCATGATAATATCAAGATAATGAACACTCATAATAATATCCAGGTAATGAATACTCATAATAATATCCAGGTAATGAATACTTATAATAATATCCAGGTAATGAACACTCATAATAATATCCAGGTAATGAATACTCATGATAATATCAAGGTAATGAATACTCATGATAATATCCAGGTAATGAATACTCATAATAATATCCAGGTAATGAATACTCATGATAATATCAAGGTAATGAATACTCATGATAATATCAAGGTAATGAATACTCAATAATAGCAAGGTAATGAATACTCATAATAATATCAAGGTAATGAATACTCATGATAATATCAAGGTAATGAATACTCATGATAATATCAAGGTAATGATTACTCATGATAATATCAAGATAATGAATAATCGTAGTAATATCAAGGTAATGAACACTCATAATAATATCAAGGTAATGAATACTCAATAACATCAAGGTAATGAATACTCATAATAATATGAAGGTTATTGCAGATTTAAATAAAATATTTTGCTGTAGTGAAAGAAGAAAACACAACTTTTTGTCTCTTCTGTTCAGCAAATTATATCACCATTCTTTTTAAATATTAAAATGTAATACTATAAGGACAGATTCATTAACACCTACACTAAGTATACACTATCTGGATTCAAGAACATCCCTGCTATATTTTTTGTGCTTTCTAGAAAGATTACACTAAGAGTACATGTACCCCGGGATTCATGAAGCTTGCGCCAGGCGCAGGCGTAGTGTAGGTGGTATAATGCCAAATATGGCCGCCGAGCGATTCAGGTACGATCCAGTTCCACGTGCACTACCGGCGTATGCCAGATCTGCGCAGCCCTCGGCTCAGGTATGCTAATCACCCCATGTGCAGTGCCGCACCATGCAAATGAAGGTACATAGCGATACATGAAGTGGTGCAGGCGTAGCGTAAGCCCACAGAAATGTAAACCAAAAAACACGGTTTACATTTTTCCAAACGAACATCGTAGCTATGAAAGCGGACCAGACTCATGTATTACAAAGTTAACATATGCCAATGGCTAAATATACAGCCAATGGCATAAGAAAAGATGCAGAACACCTAAAAAAACAACATTTAATGTCATGTCCACAGTAACGCAAAGTACAACCGCAGGGCATGTGTGCGCAAAAGGAAACACAAAGAAAATATATACAAATGTCATAAAATCGCAATGTAATACAAATCAGGATTTCACCATAATACTCAATGGTATGCATGGTACACCACAACCAAGCTGCAAGGGTTGCTAAGGATCTGTGACAGTTTTCGGTGTGGTAACTATGAATTAGTAGTCAATGCCATGCAAATGAGGCAGGTAATACTGAATCGCAAACGTCCCGCCGGATTAAGGATGTACCATACGGTGCAGCGCTACAACACCGAGGAGTGGCTCAGATGTATACATGACATCAGCAGTGGGGTGTGCCACCATAGCTGTAAGCACATTGGAGCAGTGCAAATCTGGCCTGGCCGTTGCTAAGCAAAGCCGCAGGACAGGGGTGGGGAGGTAGGTATAGCATTGTTTAGCTGAGAGCACATATGGTGCCCAAAAGCGCATGTGTACGGGGATGAAAACGTGCCCAAAACTGGGTAAGCGGATGCATGCGCCGCGCACCATAGCACAAACAGGAAGGTCAGGGGAAGAAAATAAGGAAATGCTGCAGTAGGGTAATTGGAGTACAACTGAGCAATGAACACCTATTAACTCACAGAGGGCAATTGACGGCAGCTGACAAGTCTGCTCGCAGAAACCTGCAAAACAGGATAGGGGAGGTGTCAGATTGCAAAGAAAGGAGAACTGTCATAGCAGAGCAAAGCAAACCTACAGTAGACTGGCAATAGAACACATTACGCAAGATAAGCCAGGTCTAGGAAAGTACAAATGAAAGCAGGCTGCTGGATGCATGCCAGAAAATGGTAGGTGAAACGTGAAGAAATGTAAAGGGAAGGGCAAGAGGTAATCCACGGCAGCCAAATGTAATTCAACACCAAAGGCACCACAATAGTAGTTCCTGTTGTAAAACACATAAGATACCCTGTAGCTACGATTGTACATACACACCCTATGACATCATCGGTGTTCACAGCACAATAGTATAAAGTGTGAAAGCACCCCACACACCTGTGTATTCCCAAACACTGCACCATAGGTGTAAACATACGGGGAACTTTTAAAATGTACATGTTGGGAGCTGCCATAGCTGTGATTCATCACCATGTGTTAGAGACTGACGGTGTTGGGGAGGATGATGCTGACAACCACCGCAGGCCCCGGAGGAGGAGAAGAGTGTTTAGACCAAGGGTAACCTACCAGGGGCTACATGATCTGGAGATAGTAGAGCATTACAGGGTGGAAAGGGACATTGTACATCAAATAGTTGAGCTGTGCCGGCCATGCCTGAGATCCACAAACAACAGAGGGGAACCCATCCCAGTGGACATGAAGGTATGTGTAAGCTTGCGAATACTAGCCACAGGTACCTTTCAAAGGCCAACTGGAGATATAATGGGGATCTCACAGGCATCAGCATCCAGGGTACTACACCAGTTCCTGTATGCCAAGTTACCACATGCCAATGAGCATACATACTTCCCCCAAATGCAGAAGGAGTTGGCCAGCAATATGCGTCACTTCCACCATGTGGAATACTACCTGGAGGTACTGGGTGTGATAGACTGCACTCACATACATATCAAGTCACCACCTGGTGAGCATGGTAGGTACTACATAAACCGCAAGGGATTCCACTCCATCAACTGCCAGGTCATGTGCAATGCCCAGGGCATTATCATGGATGTGTGTGCTGGCAGCCCTGGAAGCTACCATGACTCCCATATCTGGCATGCCTCACAGCTGTATCAGGTATTTGTCAGGGGGGACATTCCACATGGCCACCTTGTGGGGGATGCTGGCTATGCACTGGAGCCGTGGATGATGACTCCCATCAGAAATGCACACACACCCATGCAAGAACGCCATAATGAGGCACACGCACAAACCAGAATCATCATAGAGCATGTGTTCGGGATGCTGAAATCACGGTTCTGTTGCTTGGACATATCTGGTGGAGCCTTGCAGTACTCTCCAGGCACGTGTGCCCACATCTTCAGAGTATGTGCCATGCTACATAATATGATCCTGTAGAAACAGCTGCAGCAGGGACAAAATGGTGAAGGCCCTCATAGCCCATCGCAATTGCCAAGGCCATCACAGGCACAGAGGGATTCAGACCACGAACACCCTGTGCCAGTCCCAGTAGGCAGATGGAGGCATGCCCAATATGCCTATGCCTTGGCAAAGAGGGAACGTATAGCACATACTCTGACAGTGTAGGCCTCTATGGACTGACACACCTCTCCACCTGCACACACAGTAAAATGGATGGCACACACACACAACCACCTGTAAATTGTAATATATAGGTGGGCTACTGTGTGAATCCTACATAGGCAGCCCTCAACCATTGTACACACAACAGCTATTGGAACAAGGAATGTCAACACCTGAACAGTACACGCACCTATCAGCATATGTTGGTACTGTGTGTATAGGTTCCCAGGTACATTGGTAGGTACACGCCTAATTGTAAGAGGCCATACATCAATCGAGGCAAACAGTGTCTACTGTTGCTACAACATCGAGTAACCAACTGTCGCTCAGTGGAGCAGAGGCAATTGCGGGATCCCATGTGTGTAATCACTGTTCCCCACACACTCTGCATAGATTCCCTGGTGCGTTAATAAGGGGCTCCGCATAATGTAATCATGGATGTCGTGTCAAGGCATGGGGTGTACCCATGACAGGTATCTGTCACCCCAGCATGCTCCACCTACGGTCGTTTGAAGGTGTAGCACATTATAGTGTGTGGCTCACTGTGATATACATACCTAATGCTGGAGCACATCCATTACACATCACATGGGCATATCATTAATAGGACTCATCCATATGTAAACTAACTGAGTTACCCATGTGATTGCAGTATGGAGTAACAGCCGTAGTACAGTCCACATACAAAACGCCATAACACATGTACTAATCCCAGATGCACAAGTGGTAAATGCAGTGACCGTCGTGTATGTTCCCAGTCCCACGTCCTGCAAGGGATGTAACGTAATCCCGAAGGCATGAATAATGCATGTCGGATGCAGTTCAGCAGATCATGTTTAGCACACGTTAGTGGGAATATGCGTTGCCCAGTGCTGGTAAGCGTCGTTTAAATATGACTATACAGATATGCGCAAAACAGGGCTAAGCTTCTCTGAATATCGCGCAGATCACGGTCAGTGATGTCCAGAACAGGTGAAACCAGCATTATTCACCCCTGTACTAATAGTGCCTGCTCTGAAGGGTAAAATGACCACTGCCAGGAGTAGAACACGTAATCATGTACACAATCACCTAACACTATGGTAGCCAAGATGTACCTATGGCAGGTGTGTAATGTGACAGGTTCAAGCACAAATGTGTGGAGTCCAGAAAACAGTATACATCAACAAGTACACAATGAAAGGTGTATTCTGCCTGTCACTCTCTCTGTCAGATATATATATATATATATATATATATATATATATATATATATATATATACACATATATATATAATACAGATAGAAAGGGTGATAGAGAGATATATGTTGATATATACGGAGTCACCGATATCTGAAAATATATAGATAGGTCAACGACATGTACACAACCATGGAGGTACATATAAATAGGATACTGCCAACTATGGAATGTGTCATATACCGACACGCGTAACCACGAGGCTGAAAGACTGAAAGAACACAGTACCAGAACACTAGAACCACGAGTAATTTTATTACGATATGAAGGGACATTTAGTTACCGCTGCCGGTGTTGTGGTCCACGTAGGTACTGTGTTCAACTGTGTTTGTGATTGCCGTAGTCTGTGTATGTGTGTGTTGAGGGTGCCGTGTGCATTTCTGTGTGACTGTAATGTGTGTGTGTGTGTGTGTCTGCATCGTGTGTCTGTTAGTGCTAACTCGGAGGTAGATCATTACGGTAGGTGTGGTTATAGCTAGCCGTAGGCATACGGTTACCACCTGTCCCACATTAGGAGGGATAGCCCCTCCCTGGGCAGTTGTGTCCTGACATAAAACATTAAAAATGGCAAATGTCCGAGATTGTAGGACATAATTATGTCCCATATATTATGTAATAATTGCATTAAATAGTTATGCCTGTATGTAAGAAACGTAAATGATACATGAAATATAATAAGTAGCCAAAGTCCTACAAGAATAAGTATGTATTCAGGATGAAAGTATGTGCTATCCTGTGTACTGACCATGTGTATGTGTCGGCCTGTGTCCCGCAAATGTCCCACTATGGCCATTTGAAAAGGTGGCAACCCATGCCAAAGAGGTTCAGTTACCAACACAACTGCAATGAGTGCAAATATCTGGAACAGAAATACACAGGACAACTGTCATTTAGTAACGTTCCTTTACATATCGCTGTATTTCCGGAGGTATGGAAGTATCAACCTCACCTGCATACTATATAGAAACCAATTAACAATGGCCCAATGTATATACCCGTAACAAAAGTCTACTAACTGATAGGTCTTTAATTAGGGAAGGAGCCCACACACATATATGGAATATGTAGAAATGCAAGCCCCACAAACCTGTATATGCTACGTACACCCACCTACACCCCCCACACATGAAACTATAGCAATACAGACTGTAATAACAGCACAAACATCCACTCACTCAATTACATCTGCAGAAGCATTAACATACCTTGTGAGAGACACATTTTTAAAGGCACCATGTGAAATCGTAGCCGTTGTATAATGGAACAGACGGTGATGTTACAGGTTTTGTTTGCAATAGTCCCTTATCAGACAGTTGAGATGACAGGTACACTCACATGTAGAACCACATACTCTAGCCGTCACACACAATCCACGGGGGACATGAATCCAAAATATCTGTGTCTCTACACATAGCAGTTGCAATTACACACAACAAAACACATACAGGCCATCTCCCCAAAGGAAGGGCAAATGGGCAATGCCCAAGTGGAGAATTCAATTATACCCCACTGTTGCCGCATAATTGGCGAATGGAGTAGCTGCACAGCTGATGTGCATGTAATAATTTACTCAGGAACACCAATTGGTGGCAGGAAACTACATGTTACAGGTATCGACATATAGAAGGATGACTTGCCAGACATTCAAACCATATGCTCATACCATAAAACTGTTTAAACTGTGTAAGAGAGATAGTTACGAAAGTTCGGAACGCTAACAAGGTATGTAGAACACTCAGTATGTTAGTGTATGTATAGCCTGTTTTGTATTTAAAAGTGTCTGCAATGCATAAAGTGGGAAAAGGGATTATGTAGTGATGTCTTGCTGAGCATAGTAACGCTTGTAGAAATTGTGTGTCCTGCAGTGGACCACAAGGTAAACATCACAGACACCACAAGGGATGCTACATGAGGGCTTTAAACAGAACAATTCCATACCACCCGCCGTCAGTGGTAGGGTATGTCCAAGGGTAC
>NC_056747.1:351240822-351331224 GCF_019279795.1 Protopterus annectens | reverse complement strand
AACGGGAAAAATTTTGGGGAAAAACAAAATGACCCCAAAAGGAATAAAAAAGACCCAAACCACCCCAAAGGGGCAAAACGTTCGACCCCCATAAGTAGAAAGAAATATTGCCCCAAGGTAGAAAACAGGAACCCAAAAAAGCCCCCGGGGTCCAAAAATTTCTTAAACTAGTTTAAAAAAAAGGAAAGCGTTTTTTTTTTTTTCAATTTTTTTTAGAAGAAAAAAATAAATTAAATTTAAATTATAAAAGCAGAACGAGTGAAGCCAGTTTAAAGGAAAACTTAAATGAAGGAGTCTTTTCTTTTAAAAAAAACGTGAAATTGAAAAAGCAGAACGTAGTCAAGCTGGAAAAGCCCGCCAAAACGTGATTTATAGCAGGGGGCTGGAAAAGACAGGAAATGACCCAAAATGGCCAATAAACTACAAGTTACTGCCTTAAACCACTCCTCTGAGGACAAACAGGCAGTTCAGTACTCCCTACTCCCACTAGTGAGTAAAGAAACTACCCCTTGACCAAACAAGGAAAATGGAGAAAACAGGAACCAAGACAAAGCCCAGGGATCAGCAAAATCTGGTCTCTGGAACACTAGTTTAGGAAAGTATGGAAAGCAAGGATTTTTTTTGTTTTTTTCAAGTTTTTTACAGACAAGCAGAAAACACAATAAATGCTATGATTTTCGATTAAATGCTATCAAAAGCTAGTACACTTGAGTGTATTAGCCTGTAGTTTAACTTTTAGGCAAAACTTAAACTAGCAAGTGCAGTAAACAGTTTTAACTTTTAAACACAGAAAAAAACAGTGCAAACTTTGATAAAATAAGCAGAAACAGTAGTCGAAAGGCACAAAAAGTCGAAAAAGCCAAGAAAAATACTTAAAATCTGGAAAGGTAGTCTTTTCTGGTCTCTGCTGCTAGAGGAACACTGCTGGCCACCACGAGGAGCTGTGCTGAGTTCTCAATAGCTGGAAAAGCCCGCCAAAACGTGCTTTATAGCAGGGGCTGGAAAAGACAGGAAATGACCCAAAATGGCCAATAAACTACAAGTTACTGCCTTAAACCACTCCTCTGAGGACAAACAGGCAGTTCAGTACTCCCTACTCCCACTAGTGAGTAAAGAAACTACCCCTTGACCAAACAAGGAAAATGGAGAAAACAGGAACCAAGACAAAGCCCAGGGATCAGCAAAATCTGGTCTCTGGAACACTAGTTTAGGAAAGTATGGAAAGCAAGGATATTTTTTTGTTTTTTCAAGTTTTTACAGACAAGCAGAAAACACAATAAATGCTATGATTTTCGATTAAATGCTATCAAAAGCTAGTACACTTGAGTGTATTAGCCTGTAGTTTAACTTTTAGGCAAAACTTAAACTAGCAAGTGCAGTAAACAGTTTTAACTTTTAAACACAGAAAAAAACAGTGCAAACTTTGATAAAATAAGCAGAAACAGTAGTCGAAAGGCACAAAAAGTCGAAAAAGCCAAGAAAAATACTTAAAATCTGGAAAGGTAGTCTTTTCTGGTCTCTGCTGCTAGAGGAACACTGCTGGCCACCACGAGGAGCTGTGCTGAGTTCTCAATAGCTGGAAAAGCCCGCCAAAACGTGCTTTATAGCAGGGGCTGGAAAAGACAGGAAATGACCCAAAATGGCCAATAAACTACAAGTTACTGCCTTAAACCACTCCTCTGAGGACAAACAGGCAGTTCAGTACTCCCTACTCCCACTAGTGAGTAAAGAAACTACCCCTTGACCAAACAAGGAAAATGGAGAAAACAGGAACCAAGACAAAGCCCAGGGATCAGCAAAATCTGGTCTCTGGAACACTAGTTAGGAAAGTATGGAAAGCAAGGATATTTTTTTGTTTTTTCAAGTTTTTTTACAGACAAGCAGAAAACACAATAAATGCTATGATTTTCGATTAAATGCTATCAAAAGCTAGTACACTTGAGTGTATTAGCCTGTAGTTTAACTTTTAGGCAAAACTTAAACTAGCAAGTGCAGTAAACAGTTTTAACTTTTAAACACAGAAAAAACAGTGCAAACTTTGATAAAATAAGCAGAAACAGTAGTCGAAAGGCACAAAAAGTCGAAAAAGCCAAGAAAAATACTTAAAATCTGGAAAGGTAGTCTTTTCTGGTCTCTGCTGCTAGAGGAACACTGCTGGCCACCACGAGGAGCTGTGCTGAGTTCTCAATAGCTGGAAAAGCCCGCCAAAACGTGCTTTATAGCAGGGGGCTGGAAAAGACAGGAAATGACCCAAAATGGCCAATAAACTACAAGTTACTGCCTTAAACCACTCCTCTGAGGACAAACAGGCAGTTCAGTACTCCCTACTCCCACTAGTGAGTAAAGAAACTACCCCTTGACCAAACAAGGAAAATGGAGAAAACAGGAACCAAGACAAAGCCCAGGGATCAGCAAAATCTGGTCTCTGGAACACTAGTTTAGGAAAGTATGGAAAGCAAGGATTTTTTTTGTTTTTTTCAAGTTGTTTTACAGACAAGCAGAAAACACAATAAATGCTATGATTTTCGATTAAATGCTATCAAAAGCTAGTACACTTGAGTGTATTAGCCTGTAGTTTAACTTTTAGGCAAAACTTAAACTAGCAAGTGCAGTAAACAGTTTTAACTTTTAAACACAGAAAAAACAGTGCAAACTTTGATAAAATAAGCAGAAACAGTAGTCGAAACGCACAAAAAGTCGAAAAAGCCAAGAAAAATACTTAAAATCTGGAAAGGTAGTCTTTTCTGGTCTCTGCTGCTAGAGGAACACTGCTGGCCACCACGAGGAGCTGTGCTGAGTTCTCAATAGCTGGAAAAGCCCGCCAAAACGTGCTTTATAGCAGGGGGCTGGAAAAGACAGGAAATGACCCAAAATGGCCAATAAACTACAAGTTACTGCCTTAAACCACTCCTCTGAGGCAAACAGGCAGTTCAGTACTCCCTACTCCCACTAGTGAGTAAAGAAACTACCCCTTGACCAAACAAGGAAAATGGAGAAAACAGGAACCAAGACAAAGCCCAGGGATCAGCAAAATCTGGTCTCTGGAACACTAGTTAGGAAAGTATGGAAAGCAAGGATATTTTTTTTGTTTTTTTTCAAGTTTTTTTACAGACAAGCAGAAAACACAATAAATGCTATGATTTTTGATTAAATGCTATCAAAAGCTAGTACACTTGAGTGTATTAGCCTGTAGTTTAACTTTTAGGCAAAACTTAAACTAGCAAGTGCAGTAAACAGTTTTAACTTTTAAACACAGAAAAAAACAGTGCAAACTTTGATAAAATAAGCAGAAACAGTAGTCGAAAGGCACAAAAAGTCGAAAAAGCCAAGAAAAATACTTAAAATCTGGAAAGGTAGTCTTTTCTGGTCTCTGCTGCTAGAGGAACACTGCTGGCCACCACGAGGAGCTGTGCTGAGTTCTCAATAGCTGGAAAAGCCCGCCAAAACGTGCTTTATAGCAGGGGGCTGGAAAAGACAGGAAATGACCCAAAATGGCCAATAAACTACAAGTTACTGCCTTAAACCACTCCTCTAAGGACAAACAGGCAGTTCAGTACTCCCTACTCCCACTAGTGAGTAAAGAAACTACCCCTTGACCAAACAAGGAAAATGGAGAAAACAGGAACCAAGACAAAGCCCAGGGATCAGCAAAATCTGGTCTCTGGAACACTAGTTAGGAAAGTATGGAAAGCAAGGATATTTTTTTGTTTTTTTCAAGTTTTTTTACAGACAAGCAGAAAACACAATAAATGCTATGATTTTCGATTAAATGCTATCAAAACTAGTACACCTGAGTGTATTAGCCTGTAGTTTAACTTTTAGGCAAAACTTAAACTAGCAAGTGCAGTAAACAGTTTTAACTTTTAAACACAAAAAAAACAGTGCAAACTTTGATAAAATAAGCAGAAACAGTAGTCGAAAGGCACAAAAAGTCGAAAAAGCCAAAAAAAATACTTAAAATCTGGAAAGGTAGTCTTTTCTGGTCTCTGCTGCTAGAGGAACACTGCTGGCCACCACGAGGAGCTGTGCTGAGTTCTCAATAGCTGGAAAAGCCGTCAAAGCGTGCTTTATAGCAGGGGGCTGGAAAAGACAGGAAATGACCCAAAATGGCCAATAAACTACAAGTTACTGCCTTAAACCACTCCTCTGAGGACAAACAGGCAGTTCAGTACTCCCTACTCCCACTAGTGAGTAAAGAAACTACCCCTTGACCAAACAAGGAAAATGGAGAAAACAGGAACCAAGACAAAGCCCAGGGATCAGCAAAATCTGGTCTCTGGAACACTAGTTTAGGAAAGTATGGAAAGCAAGGATTTTTTTTGTTTTTTTTCAAGTTTTTTTACAGACAAGCAGAAAACACAATAAATGCTATGATTTTCGATTAAATGCTATCAAAAGCTAGTACACTTGAGTGTATTAGCCTGTAGTTTAACTTTTAGGCAAAACTTAAACTAGCAAGTGCAGTAAACAGTTTTAACTTTTAAACACAGAAAAAAACAGTGCAAACTTTGATAAAATAAGCAGAAACAGTAGTCGAAAGGCACAAAAAGTCGAAAAAGCCAAGAAAAATACTTAAAATCTGGAAAGGTAGTCTTTTCTGGTCTCTGCTGCTAGAGGAACACTGCTGGCCACCACGAGGAGCTGTGCTGAGTTCTCAATAGCTGGAAAAGCCCGCCAAAACGTGCTTTATAGCAGGGGGCTGGAAAAGACAGGAAATGACCCAAAATGGCCAATAAACTACAAGTTACTGCCTTAAACCACTCCTCTGAGGACAAACAGGCAGTTCAGTACTCCCTACTCCCACTAGTGAGTAAAGAAACTACCCCTTGACCAAACAAGGAAAATGGAGAAAACAGGAACCAAGACAAAGCCCAGGGATCAGCAAAATCTGGTCTCTGGAACACTAGTTTAGGAAAGTATGGAAAGCAAGGATATTTTTTTGTTTTTTTCAAGTTTTTTACAGACAAGCAGAAAACACAATAAATGCTATGATTTTCGATTAAATGCTATCAAAAGCTAGTACACTTGAGTGTATTAGCCTGTAGTTTAACTTTTAGGCAAAACTTAAACTAGCAAGTGCAGTAAACAGTTTTAACTTTTAAACACAGAAAAAACAGTGCAAACTTTGATAAAATAAGCAGAAACAGTAGTCGAAAGGCACAAAATTCCACTTCGAATTGTAGCTTTCTGCTTATGTTATGTATAACAGCCTTAGCTGTGTAGCTCTAAACTATCCCTTCAAATAAGGGAATCCACAACCTCAGTTAACTTTTTCCTTCCTCTTCCCCTTCCAGAGGGGTATCTTTCCAAACGTTAAGGACATGAAGTAAAGCAAGTGCCTTTTAGTTTCCCAAAAGTTTATCAAAATCACCAAAAGTCAACTCTTTCCACTTTTTCTTATACAGCCATAGTTCACTAAAGCAATTAATGCTTTGCAATCTCACATTTAGTCATTAATATATATGGTGCTGGTTTTCTTCCTGTTCCTCTCCATCTCCCAACTTCCAGTTCAATTCCCAGGTAGTCTAAATTCTTCTAGTCAACCCATATGCTTTTCTCTGTCAAGCATTTTCCTTTACAACAATGGAAGAGTTCACTGGCAAATTCTCTCTGTGTCCTTTATTATCAGAAGAATGAGAAGCAGAATCTCCTTCTCACGTTTTGTTGGACACACTTTTGTATTTCCTCCTTAGCCTGTTCTGCATCAAAAAATGACTTTGATCCTCCAGGAAAAAATATTCTTAAAACAGATGGATACAGCAGCTTGAATCTCACACCTGCCTCTTGCCATTTCCTCATTGCCAGAATAAGTCTGTTTCTCTTCTGCCTGGTATACAGTGAATAATAATTTCCCACAAACACTCTACTGTCTCTAACTTTTAATACGTTGCCCTTTTGCCACTAATACAGGTCTTGGCTGCTTCTCATGTTCAGAGTTCAGTTAACAGCTCCTGTTGTGGAATACCAGTCCAGTTGCTTATTTATGCCTTCATAAAATTAATAAAGTCAGTTCCTTATAGTTTCTCTGGCACAGCAAAACAAATTCTACCATTTTTTGAAACATCTCTTCTTGAAAAATCTGCTATTCAGCCATCCTTTTCTTCCTGTGAACCTCAGATTTTTGTTTTATCAACTCATCTGAATATCTGCTTGAAGCTTCCATTATTTACAGCCTTTTGTTATTTGAACTGACATAATCCTTCAATGTTTCGTTTATCTTAATCAACACTGAGCACATTTGACTTATTTTTCCTCTAGATTACTGAAAGAAATGTCTGGCACCAAAGCTGGAGCTTGAACTCCTTTTTGCTGAACAGATGCAGGATTCTTCACAGTCAGTGTTTTCTCTTCACCTTTTCTAGTAGATTTTCTATCAGGCTCTCTTAGTTTCTTTTTTGCTGGCATCCAGGCAGTATGCTTACTAGTCAGTAACTGAATTTACTAAAAGTGACAGAATTCTTGGCCCTTGTCTTTCAGTTTCTTTTTTCACACTGGGGAGCTGAACGTAAGCCATTAATCAGTATGCTGCCATCTTGGAAATAGTCAGGCTTCTGCTTTGAGAATACTTCAACAGTTCGTTGACATACTCTTCACACATGTGGATCATTACTTTTATCTGCCAGTGTTGCCTTAAGACTGAGCCAGGACCTTGTGTGCTTTCTATGGAATGGCACACTTTCCTGAGGTGCTTGGTGCAATACATTACACCTCTGTTATTATCAGGGCCCCATTTGGACTATGCATATGAGACGCACTGTATGCAAGTGCTGGCATGTGAGCTTGATGCTGAGCTGGTCCAATCATGGAATCTATTGCACGCAGGGGAAACCCCTTGACATCGACCTAACCATGCTGGAGGACCTTGATCTCGACTGAGAGGTTCTACCATTGTTGAAGAAGGCTGATGAGGCCTTGCTGCCTTCATTTGGGTTACTTCCCTTGAAATTCATGCACCACTTTTTTTAGATACACATGGGTCCAACCTATGTATCCCCCATGCATATAGACAGTACTCTCTGTCCAGCTGTGTTTCCCATATGTGTCTGGTTAGTCTTCACTAACATGTGCATGGAAATGGGCATGGATGCTGTGTGTCCAACTATACTGTGCATGAGGATCATCATGGCATTGCCTATTACCTCCACCATTCCCACGTTCTGGTGAAATTCTCTGTGTATGCCCTGCAATACTCTAACCACCTCTACCTAACTCTGCCTGGCACTGGCCCATACATAAATGATGTAATGATACATCTGGTGTTGGCAGCCAAGAACTTGCATGTTATGGGAGCTAAATGCAGAAAATATCTGGGCCTAGCATCCCTTTATTTAGGTTGGACAGTGAGTAGTGTCACCTCCAAAATGGTAGTCTCTTCATCAAGGTGTTCAGGTTGTTCACATGAAATAGGTGTTGAGCTGCATGGTACCCCCCTCCCCCTCCTGAAATGTCATTCCCTCATTCAGCTGAATGTGTGAGTCCATTTCATTGCCTATGGAGGTATCCACCTTCTGTGGCATAGGGGGGTCTTGCCAATATATTTTGAAACTGTTTACTAGTGTCCTCAGGCTATGTCATGAATATCAGAGTTATGGCATTATTGTTGAGAGCCATTAAGTTGTCAACATCAGCCTGCTGTGTTGAAGTACAGGACGTGATTGCTTCTGATGTTGATCCTGTGAAGAAATATGTGAGGATACAGTTAATGAGATCTGTGATAGGTGAAATGGTTATTTCAGAAAGGCATAATGACCACAATTGCCATGCACAAATTGTTGACTTTGTGCCAGACCTGATGTGGTTGGCCCATCTGATGATGAGAAATGCTAAGGGTTAAATGTAGCCATGTATTATGGCCAGTGCTTCTCAACATAACATAGTGAAACTAGCCGAACATTAATCTTCCACACAGCATAACTGTAGTTGTCGCAGTGGCCTGAAAGTACCATTGTCCACATAACCTCTTATGGTTCCAGTAGCATCCTCATTTATGCCATAACCACCACTTACAGAAAAAAGATATTCATTATCTGATGTTAAAGGTTGCAGCATGGAAGGGCCACCACCTGTGCTGCTATTGTCAATTGCATTCTGCATAACTTTTGTCCTTGCACATGTTACCAGGTTATTTTCTCTTTTCCTCCACTTTGCCAAGGTGCAATTTCTTCCTCTACAGCATTTATGTTAACCACTACTTGATTTCTTGTCTCTGCTTTGGCCCCCTCCTTGCCAAAGAAACGTTTCCCATGTGTCCTCATAGCATTGATATGAATGTGGTTCTCCTCTAGACTAAAGGTTTCTCTATTGTGTCTTGTTCTGCTGCTGCTGCAGCAACATTTTGTTAGCTGCAAACACATATTGGGTGAAAATGAAACCGGTTTCCCATTCATGACATCTAATCTTTTAATGATTCCGTCATGCAAGTTCATAAGAAAAATCAGACAAGTAAGGATTACTTCTAATTACTTCTGAGTTGTGGGTTTTAATTATCTTGGCAGTACTCAATCTGTCAAGTTAACTTGTACTGCAATTGTGAAGTGTGTAGCTGTAACTTGTTTCCTCTTAGGGTCTGGTAGTGGATATGTTTATGTATGTCATGAATGACTTCAAATCAGTTTTCCTTTACTGTTTACAATATCAATGGTTAGAGCAAAGTTTAATTGACAGCAGTAAGCCCCTTAACACATGTTTGCCCGCCTTTCTAAGCTAGTATAGTCCAGTTTTCAGGTTAGTGCTGAATTCAGGGCTGTGTTACAAGTTTCTGTGTTTGCCCATACCTTACTTGGATAGAAGGAAGTTTCTCTGTTCTCTGTGAGAGAGGGAGCTTTGAGCAGCCTATCTGTCCCTGGAGGAGTGGTTTCAGCCCAGAAATTAGTAGTTTATTGGCCATTTTTGGCTAATTTCTATCTCTTTCATTTCCCTGCTATAAAACCCGCATTTGTGAGGTTTTTGCGCTAGTATACAGCTCAGCAAGCTCCTGCCTGGTGCTATGCAGTGTTCTACAGCAGCAGAGAGACAAAAGAGAGACTTTGGAGTGATTAAGTATAATTTTTCTGCATTTTCTTGCTGCCTTTAGCTAATTCTGCCTAAAACAATGATTTTCTGTAGTTTATGTGATTTAAAAAGCTTGTTTCAGCTACATATTGTACTTATTTTACTGCCTGCACTTTAACAAAGTCGTTTTTGTGTTTAAATTACCTGTTTAACTGTTGTAGGCTACACACTCAAGTGTGATAGCCATTTCTGTGCATTTAAAGTGTTTTTTTGATTGTATCTGCTTTATTTTCTGAAAAAAAAAAAATATATACTTGTTTTCCCACCTTTCTAAGCTAGTATAGTCCAGTTTTCAGGTTAGTGCTGAATTCAGGACTGTGTTACAAGTTTCTGTGTTTACCCATACCTTACTTGGATAGAAGGAAGTTTCTCTGTTCACTGTGAGAGAGGGAGCTTTGAGAAGCCTATCTGTCCCTGGAGGAGTGGTTTCAGCTCAGAAATTAGTAGTTTATTGGCCATTTTAGGCTAATTTCTCTCTCTTTCATTTCTCTGCTATAATACCCGCATTTGCGCGATTTTGCACTCCGGGCAGCAACGATTAACTAGGGTATAACTATTCCCAGCTCCACAAAGTCTACTCTTCAATTTTTCCCTTGGAACTAGACAAACTTTCAACTTAAGCACTCACACCATTCACTTCTTATTCCGGCACTTACTCAAAACTCATAGCAAGCACTAATAAACCTTAGCACTAAACCCCCCCCCCCCCATACTGTAGAGAAGGACAAGGCTCTCTATTCGACCTTACCAGCCAATCAGTAAAACAGTTCATTGTACCTATCCAGGCATGTCCAAAGAGCAGCTTCAGGTGTACTCCTGGTCCAACTGGTGAATCTGGGCATTTTGAGGCAATGTTACAATTGCCTCATGTACACAGACAACCCTCTCCTCCTTCCACCAAATACTAATACATGTGAGAGATGCAGTTATACAGCCAAACTGGAGGCTAAGCTCTCTCAACCCAAGACTGGACCAGGCAATCAAGAGGAGAAGGGAATTACTTGCATCACACCACCAGTCTCACATAGACCTATGAAACCAGCACTGGCAAAAAACACACAAAAATACACGAAAACATACTCGGAGGCTCTAAATAAAAATCTGCAAAAGCAACAGAGAACTCCAAAGCAGACATCCAAGCAACCTTCACCCCCCAACACAAACCATGAAACACATACTGCACAAAACCAGTGTGCCATGCAATCACAGCCCTTAAGGCACAATAACATACCCAACACACTAGTAATAGGTGACTCTATAGTCAGGCACACTAACGTCCCACTCACTATGCTGAACAAGGAGAAGGTTACTGTTAGCTGCCTGTTGAGTGCCAGGATCTGCCACATAACACAAGCACTCAGGTCACTCCAGAACAAGTACAAATATGACTCTGTCATTGTCCATGTTGGTGTGAATGACCTGAGCCATACCTCCCTGGACTACAGGAAAAGAGACATGGAGGAGCTCTCTGATCACGTAGCCCAGGCCGATATGATCCTGACCCTGAGTAGCATCCTGCCCTCACCAAGAATGATACCATGGTACAGAGAAAAAAATTATCAATTTCAACAATTGTTAAGTTTCTGGTGTCATTCAAAGGGGGATCCATTGTCTGTCAGCCTGGGATGACATGCTCGACAAGCCATGCTGCTTCACTAGAGACGGCTTGCACCTGTCACCCTTAGGCTTCCGAATACTGGCCAAGGCTCTTGCCACCCCCATAGTGCCTTTTTTAGGCAAGGCTCAAAAGACAAACCCACCGCCGTAAATAGCACAAGCAACAAAAAATTGAGGGTAATGCTACTCAATGCCAGAAATCTAAACTTCAAAATGCATGCACTCGAGGCACTCCTCAGTATTGAGAAAATTGATATATGTGCAGTAATAGAAACCTGGTTTAAGGTTCCAAAGTGCACGCCAGCATTACCAGGCTACAACTCATACCATACATTTCGGCCACAAAACCTGGACTGAAATACAAAAGGCAGGGGAGTATCCATATTCATCAAGGATACCCACACCTCCAGGTTAGTGGCATAACATGATGCTTCAGAGATCATCCACGTGCAACTAACAGATGCTTCAGAGATCATCCACGTGCAACTAACAATGGGCAAAACTGCTATTCAAATTATAGCTTGCTACAGATCACCCACCATGTCCCAGGACCCCCACTCTGCATTCCTGGAAACACTGGGAAACATAAGGGTCCTACCAAACACCCTGATATTGGGTGATTTCAATTATCCAAAACATTAACTGGGAGAACTACTCAAATACAAACTCCCTTGCCCAACATTTCCTAGAATTTATAAACTCAAACGCCCTAGATCAACTGGTCAACACCCCCACCAGAGGTGACAACATATTGGACCTGGTCATCACCAACATGGACGACCGGTGTTCCACACCAGAGGTCAACCCCTCGCTGGTTAGATCTGACCATAAACTAATCACTCTGGATATCCACATTCTGCCACCATTCCCGGGCAAAGAAACCACCGTGAAAAACTTTTCAAAAGCAAACTTCACATTACTTAAGACCAAGGTGGGAAGTTTCAAAGCCCTCATGCTAAAGGATAATGCTGTCCAAGCTGCATAATCCTTTACTAATGCACTCTAGGTGCACCTACAAGAATGCATGGATTATACTATCCCAAACAAAGCCAAGACTCACTCCTCCAAGCAAAGGAAACCAGTCTGGTGGACCCCTGCCATAAACAAGCTATACAACAGAAGGAGGAAACTAGTACAGAAAAGAGCAAAATCCCAAGAAGGGAAGACATCCTTGATCAGTATCAGTAAGAAACTATAATCCCTCATGAATTCATCCAAGGCTAGCTTCGAAAGAAAAATTGCCATGGACTCCAAAGATAACCACAAGGCATTCTTTATCTATGTCAAGAATCTAAGTGGCAGTTCTCAGATCTGTTCTGAGTTAGTGCAGAATGGCACAAAATACAGTGAACCGATCGATATAGCCAACATCTTGGCAGACAGATTCAGTGCAAACTTCACCCCCCTCTCACCCCCAAAAGGGCCCATAACTATACCAGAAGAATGTAGTGCCCCTGAAATCACAGACACTCAGGTTAAAACAGCCCCCTCCAAAGCCAAAAACACAGCATCAGTGGGACTGGACGGTGTCCCAGGCTGCGTCCTACATGAGCTCAAAGATGAACTAACCCCTCACCTAAACACACTGTTTAAACTCAGCCTCTCCACAGGCTACATGCCCACAGAGTGGTTAACAGCAATGGTTATTCTGCTCCACAAAGGTGGAGCCACATTGGACCCCAGGAACTATTGCCCTGTAAGCCTGACTAGCTTGGTCTGCAAAACTATGGAGAGCATCATCATGGATCTCATTAATAGAGACATTGGGAACCTCCAAACACTGGACCCTACCCAGTTCGGCTTTGTTAAGGTTAGATCATGCCTCCTAAACCTGGTGGACTTCTTTGAGACAGTTACCAAGGCTATAGACGAGGAAAAGATGGTCTACACAGCCTACCTAGACCTCGCAAAGGCCTTTGACACCATTTCTCACTCAGGTATTATTGACAAGCTCTCCAGCCTGAACATAAACCCCTATGTCACAAGATGGGTTGCCAACTGGCTCACTGACAGAACCCACATGGTAAGGGTTGCAGGAGCTAGGTCTGATTCTAAACCAGTTACAAGTGGCATTCCCCAGGGCTCAGTCCTAGGACCCATCCTGTTCGGCATATACTTCTCAGAGGTGCAGGCAAGCACAGGAGGACTATGGCTGACCAAGTTCGCAGATGACTGCAAAACTAGGGGATATAATTGACTCTCCAGCTGACACAGACATCCTCTAAAAGGGTCTCACTGAGACAGATAGCTGGTGTCAAAACCATGGCCTGAAGCTAAATGCCAAAAAGTGCATAGTCATCCCCTTTGGAAAAAACAAAGTACCCACAAACTACCACATAGGTGGTAGCCCCCTAAATGCAGAAGATGTAATAAGGGATCTGGGGACCCAAGTGGATAGTAATCTCTCCTTTGATAATCACACTGCCGAAGTGGTTAGAAAATCCTTCTATGTGGCCCACCTAATCACAAAAGGGTTTGCATCCAGATCGAAAGAGGTAATTGGGCCCCTCTACGCATCACTCATCAGACCCATCATGGAGTAAAATGCTCCATTTGGGATGTACCTTACAAGACACCTGCAACAACTGGAAAGACCACAGAAGTACCTCACCAAGAGGATCACTGGCCTCAAGCAGATGCCCTATGCAGCTCGGCTGAAGAAACTCCAGTTGTACTCAGTTGCATACCGCCTACTCAGAGGTGATCTCTGCCTGACATACAAGGCCATATCCAACCCAGAATTGATGGACATGCTCCACCTAAAGAAAACCATATCCCCTTGAGCCACATGCTCCAGGGATCTAAACCTCACCACAACAATAAATAGGATGTGCTGGAGAGATAGATTCCTGTCCCAGAGACTTCCCATGTTCTGGAACAAGATTCCAATCTACATTAGGCAGAGCTCCTCGCTAACCCTCTTCAAGAGAAACCTTGACGAGTGGATGGGAAACAGAACGTTTACCCCGGGGATCACTTCAATGGCTCTGCTGGACAGAGGCACAGGGAACTAATCTAAGGAGGCGGCAAAAGCCAACACATTCTAGCTAGGCTTATAAATGCCTTCAGGCAGATAGCCTAGTACCTACCTAAGAACCTAAGATAGCAATGAAAATGGCACCTTACACATTCACAACTATGTCATTTATTATTTGAGCAACAAAAATACTACTGTCAGTCATGTTAGTGGTAAAATAAGGCTACTTTTCAAGAGATCTCAGTGGATGACATCAAGTACTGTGTTTTCCTATGAATTTCTGCTTACTCCTGTTTATCATCTTTAGTTAGTTCACTTTTCCTGAACTGCTGATAAACAGCATGGCTCAGTGCAGTTAAAGATGGTGGACTAAGGCCAACTGGCATATGTTCAGGGTTCACCTGCACTTCACACTTCCACACCCTCCCCTTTTGGGTCTGTCATCTGTATGTCTTGTTACCCCACCAACTTCAGCCCACCATAGTGTCCCTATCTGTCTTGTCCGTCTTTTATGTTTTGTTAAATCTTCATTGAAGGTCTACTATGGTTTATTGTATTTCTTACTGTCTTACAAATGCAGATAAGAAATTAATGGACAGTTCTATAATTTGTTGATTTTTTTTCTGGATGTGGGTAAAAGTGGATAACAAACTACTAAGTGTGTCCCTGCTGTACTGGAATTCATTTTCGGTGCTTCTTATGGCATGTACTAGTCCTTAGCATCTAAGTTCACAAATGAACTTTCACTGAATAATAAATATTCTTTTGAGTCAATTATTTTACAATACTTATTTAAAAAAGAGTTAGCAAGGTTATTACCTACATACTTTTTTTACACTCATACACTTAGAAAACTTTCCACTTGGAGACTCCACTTTTACACGAGAATATCACAAAATGATTCAAAATGGGGATGTCCAAATCAGATTTGCTTATTGTGCTTGGCATTATACATTACATTCAATATCACACACACAAACACAAACACACACACACGCGCACACACACACACACACACACACACACACACACACACACACACACACACACACACACACACACACACACACACACACATCTTCAGCTATAACAATTAAACAATGAACCATAAAAAACAGAAGTGCTTTCTAATTTAAATGTTCGTTGCTGTGATAACAAGAAACTAAAGACAATTTTGATTGTGATGATGTGAAATGTCCAAGTCAATGGGTTTTAAGAAATCTCGTAAAGCAACCTATAGAAGGGCCCACCCATAACTGATAGTTCAGCAAATTCCCCCCAAAAAATGGGTGTCTGGTATGCAAAATAACAGCAGCTCAATATTACTGTCAGCTGAACATAATGCACAATTAGGTCAGTACAGGCAAACAACTTCTTTAGACAAGTAAGATCTCTTCATGTAGAGTGCAGTAAGTTAATAGTAAATCATTGAACTGGATCCTGTAAGCAATTACTGCAGACTGCAAAAGTTGTGTCATATGCCTGCACCTTGAGACATCTATTATCAACCTAGTTTTGCAGTTCTTCACCAAATTATACTGCTTTAGATCCATACAAGGAAATCCACGGTAAAGGACATTTCAGTAATCCAAAAAGTAAAGATCAGAGGCTAGAAAACCTTATCAAGATCTTCTGATGGTGAAAGGTTTGCTATTGAAGTGATATTTCTTAAATGGAAAGATGATGTTTGTCCCAAAGCTGGCACCAGGTTCTTAAATGTCAGGTGGTGAGTACCAGGCTAAATTTATGCACCGTAGATAAAAACTCTAATGGACCATTATGGCATGATAGGGCTAAGATAAGATGATTTCTGTCTTTCGGCTTTTCCCAGTTAGGGGTCGCCACAGTAGAACTCCGGTCCGATAATGATTGGCAGTTGATTTTTACGTACTGGCTTGTCAGGCCTGACTCAACGAAGGTACACCCATTCACGCATGTCTCCACCCAGAAGATGCTCTATCTGAGAATCAAACCGGACAGCGTCTTACTGTGAGGTGACAACGCTACCGCAGCACCACCACCGCGGATACTAGGGCTAAGATAAGGTGATATAGATGAATAAAGCATACCACACATGATCAAAGTCTCCATAATAAAGACATTCAGCTTGAAACTATTTTCTCATGTCCAGGTCACAGCAAACTTAAGTCACCTTACTTGTAAAGACAGGGCTGTTAGTTCCTCCACAGAAAAAAGGCAGTGTGAATGTGATAACTCAGTCTGCTCTATTGAATGACATCTCTGAATAGTGACATATGTGCTACAAGTAACGGCAGTCCTGAAATGAAGCCCTGTGAAATATCACAGTGAAGACATCAGCTTTGTGAATGATGCAAACCTAAAGACACATTCTTCAGCCTTCCTGAAAGGTAGGTTATAATCCAGCAAAAGCAGTACAAGAGAAGCCACAGAAAGATTAAAAATGGCCCCAAATGGATGCTTCAATCTACAGTGTCAAATGCTGTAGAGAGGTCAAGAACGACCAGGACAGAGTAACATCACCGATTGCTTTTGCCATAAAGACTTTAAAATAGTGCTGTCTCTATGATGTGACATGTGTTAAATGTGGCCTGCAAATACAAAGATTATGAGATTTAAGTAATTAAACAGTATAAGCCACTATCTTGATAGGCTTGCCATCAAAACATATGTTGATGTGACATTGTAGTAAGTCTCTATCTTATTGGGAACCAAAACTAGTTTATTAAGAAAAGGAATAATTATAGCTTTCTTTAATGCGAGTGTTTCTGCCATTTCACACTGAGCTAATCGAAGGAAGGACACTGAGCAAACTTGGATCTATAATATATAACATTAAGTATCCTGTTTTTTTTGCTTATTTTTTCGAGTTGTTTATAGCACTTTGTGTACTGTATATTTTTCTAGCTAGTTTCACGGTGTGTGAGGTATTAACTGGAAATTGTCCACTTTTATTAAGCATCTGTTGGGTTGTTTGATTCTGATAACTTGTTTGCAGTTAAAAGCTTTCTCTAGAGGCTCCTTTAGCTGTTTAAAACTTTCATTTAAAGGCTCACTGCTGCTTTTCTGCTGTGAGAAACATTTCTGCAGTTTGTTTCCCACCCTCCCTCCGTATTGGTATGTTGTTCTTATAGTTGGTGGCTTTGCAGTTGCCTGCCCCTACTGTAAATTTGATCTGGGACACTCCTTCCAGTCTAGTGTCATTACCTCATTCTACCTAATACAGGGAGAACATTTGAGAAGGCCAATCAGCTTAGTTTCTGCTACTCCTTTCTCTCTTTCCACTAAATAAAAAAAAAAAAACATTTCTAAGCTTGTTTCCTGCCTTTCCTGTGGGTAGTCTAGTCTGGATATAGATTTGCTGTGTCCAGAACTATTTGTGGGCTTCTAAGCCCCCAAGCCTTTTTGTGTTGGAGGAAAGCCTTCTAGCTTAATTTTGTTTCTTAGAACTAGCCAGTTTTTTTTTTGTTTCAGCACTCAAGCCTGTTTCTTTGAGCTCAGCACTTGTTCAGAACTTATTGTAAGCACTAAATAAGCTACAAATTACTACAGCACTCAACTTTCCTCACTGTCTAGAGGAAAACAGTTTCTAGTACTTAACAAATAAGGACCTATCCAGGCATGTCTAAGGGTCAGCTCCCAGTGTTTTCTCCTGTCTACCTGATTAATCTGGGCATCCTGGGGCAATGCAGTAATTGCCTCATGTACACAGACAACCCTCTCCTCCTACCACCCAACACTACAACCTGTGAGCGATGCACTTATATAGCTAAACTGGAAGCAAAGCTCTCTTCACCTGAGACTGGACTAGAAAGTCAAGAGGAGAAGGTAAACACTTGCACCACACCACACTCAGCACATAGTCCCTCAAAACCTACACCACCAAAACACACACATAGAAACACAAAACACACACCTACATTCGCGGAGGCTCTCAGTAAAAACCTGCCCAAGCAACAGGGACCTCCAAAGCAGAAACACAAGCAACCTCCACCCCCCAACACAACCCAAATGACACATAGCCCACAAACTCAGTGTGCCACTCAACCACAGCCCATAAGGCATAACAAAGTACCCAACACTCTAGTCATAGGTGACTCTATAGTCAGGCACACTGATGTTCCACTCACCAGGCTAAACAAGGAGAAAATTACTGTCAGCTGCCTGTCGGGTGCCAGGATCCACCACATAATGCATGCACTCAGGTCACTCCACAACAAGTACAAATATGACTCTGTCATTGTCTATGTTGGTGTGAATGACCTGAGACGTACCTCCTTGGACTACATGAAAAGGGACATGGAGGAGCTGTTCAATCTTGTAGCTCAGGCAGGTATGACCCTAGCCCTGAGTAGCATCCTACCATCACCCAGAATTATACCAGAGTACAAAGACAAAATGACTGACTTCAACAATTGGCTAAGCTTCTGGTGTCATTCTAAGGGGATCCAGTATCTGTCTGCCTGGGATGACATGATCGACAAACCACGATGCTTTGCCAGAGATGGCCTGTACCTGTCGCCCCTGGGATTCCAGATACTGGTTAAGGCTGTTGCCACCCCTATACTGCCTTTTTTAGGCAAGGTTCAAATGACAAATTCACCACCATAACAGGTACTTGCAAGAAGAATCTGAGGGTATTGCTACTCAATACTAGAAGTCTAAACCTCAAAATGCACTCACTCGAGGCACTCCTTAAAATGGAGAACATCGACATCTGTGCAGTGACAGAGACCTGGTTCAAGGCTCCAGAGAGTACTCCTGCATTACCAGGCTATAATTCATACCACACCTTTTGGCCACCTAACCTGGACCGAAACACTAAAGGCGGAGGCGTGTCCATATTCATTAAGGATATCCTCACCTCCAGGCTAGTTGCTCAGCATAATCCATCCGAGATTATCCAAGTGCAACTAACTCTGGGCAAGACCACAATCCAAATTGTAGCTTGCTACAGATCCCCCACCATGCCCCAGGATTCCCACTCCTCATTTCTTGATACACTGGAAAATATTAGGGTACAACCTAACAACCTAATAATGGGTGATTTCAACTACCCTACCATTAACTAGGAAAACTACTCATGTACCAACTGTTGTGCTCAGCGTTTTCTGGAATTCATAAATTCCAATGCCCTGGATCAATTTTCCACACCCCCACCAGGGGTAGCAATATCCTAGACCTGGTTATTACCAACATGGGCAACCGGTGCTCAACACCAGAGGTCAATTCCTCGTTGGTCAGGTCCGACCACAAGCTAATCACCCTAGACATCCGCATCCCTCCCCTAATCCCCATTAGGGAAACCACAGTAAAAAATTTCTCCAAAGCCAACTTCACGCTTCTTAAGATAGAAGTGGCAACCTTCATGACACCTATGCTGACGGATAATAGAGGTATGACTGCTGAATCCTACACAAATGCACTTTATAAGCACTTACACAAGTGCATGGATTGTGCTATCCCTAACAGAACCAAGATGCTATCCTCCAAAAAAAGGAAGCCAATCTGGTGGTCCCCTGCCATAAACAAACTCTACAACAGAAGAAAGAAACTGTTACAGAAAAGATTAAAATCCCATGATTGGAGAAACTCCCTGGTCAGCCTCAGTAAGAAGCTGAGATCCCTCATAAAATCCTCCAAAGCTAGTTATGAAAACAAAATCACCACTGACTCTAAAGACAACCACAAAGCATTCCATAGCTATGTCAAGAATCTCAATGGCAACACTCAGATCTGCTCTGAGTTACAGCACAATGGCACTAAATATACAGAACCAACTGATATTGCCAACATCCTGGCAGATAGGTTCAGTGCTAACTTTACCCCCCTGTCATCCCGTAAAGGACCCATCTCTATACCAGAAGAATGCAAAGTTTCTGTAATCACGGCTGCACAGGTAAAAAACACACTCTCCAAAGCCAAGAACACAGCATCCATGGGACCTGACAACATCCCAGGCTGTGTTCTACATGAACTACAGAATGAACTGGCACCCCACCTAAGTACCATGTTCAATCATAGCCTCACCTCAGGCTGTGTGCCCACTGAATGGTGCACAGTGACAGTTATCCCACTCCACAAAGGGGGAGCCACCACAGACCCCAGAAACTACCGCCCCATTAGCCTAACGAGCCTGGTCTGCAAGGCTATGGAATATCATCATGGAACTTATAAACAATGACATTGGTAATCTCCAAACTCAGGACCCCACCCAGTTTGGGTTTGTCAAAGGCAGATCATGTCTCCTAAACCTGATAGACTTCTTTAAAGCAGTCACCAAAGCCGTAGATGAGGGTAAGGTGGTTCACACAGCCTATCTAGATCTCGCCAAGGCTTTCAACACCATCCCCCACTCTGGAATTATAGATAAACTCACTAAACTAGGTATAAATCCCTATGTCACAAGATGGGTTGCCAACTGGCTCACTGACAGAACCCACACTGAAAGTAGCAGACTCCAAATCCAACTTAAGACCAGTGACAAGTGGAGTACCACAGGGTTCAGTCCTGGGTCCTCTCCTGTTTGGTATCTACTTCTCTGAAGTACAGGCCAACACAGAAGGTCTTTGGCTAAAGAAGTTCGCAGATGACTGCAAACTAGGAGCCATAATCAAAACTCCAAAAGATGTGGACATCCTACAAAAGGGCCTTGCTGAGACAGATGCCTGGTA
Source organism: Protopterus annectens (assembly GCF_019279795.1). NCBI lineage: Eukaryota > Metazoa > Chordata > Ceratodontiformes > Protopteridae > Protopterus > Protopterus annectens. Next base: position 351,310,926 of record NC_056747.1, on the reverse strand, counting down.
TCAAAGCCATGGCCTCAAGCACAATGCCAAAAAGTGCATTGTCATCCCTTTTGGTAAAAACTCTGTACCCATGAACTACCACATAGGCGGTAGTCTACTTAACACTGAAAGTGTGATAAGAGACCTTGGGACACAGGTGGACAGTAGTCTCTCCTTTGATAATCACATTGCCACAGTAGTCAGGAAATCCTTCTACGTGGCACACCTCATCACAAAAGGTTTCTCATGCAGGAAAAAAGAGGTAATTGTTCCCCTCTACTCGTCACTCATTAGGCCCATTATAGAGTACAATACCCCTTTTGGTATGTACCTCACAAGACATCTACAACAACTAGAAAGGCCACAGAAATACCTCACAAAAAGGATTACCAGCCTCAAACAGATGCCCTACGCAGACCGTCTCAAAAAACTGCAACTTTACGCCGTCACATATCGCCTACTCAGAGGTGATCTCTGCCTAACACACAAAGCTATGTCAAACCCAGAGCTTTTAGACATGCTCCACTTAAAGAAATCCCAATCCCTATGAGCTACATGCTCTAGGGACCTAAACCTTGTCACCACAATAAACAGAACATGCTGGAGGGATAGATTCCTGTCCCAGAGACTTCCCATACTCTGGAACAAACTGCCTATCTATATCAAACAAAGCTCCTCATTAGCACTCTTCAAGAAAAATCTTGATGATTGGATGAGAGATAGGAAATTCACCCCGGGGATCACTTCTGTGGCTCTGCTCGACAGTGGCACAGGAAAATTATTTTCTTGGGTGGCAAAAGCCAGGGTACCTTTTGGCTAGGTTTATATAGACCCTAGGGCCTATAGCCTAGTACCTACCTATGAACCTATGAAGCTATGGAAAAAATCATTAGACTTCGAAAGAATCTCAGAGTTTAGAAAATTACTGGCCCTCAGGAACATCCAGGCAAGATCTAACTGGCTTTATTGAAATAGGGGCCAAGCCACAATCTGTAGGCCTTAACCGTGTAATCAAGTCCCTGACCTTCAAATGTTCTGTGGAATTAAATTCCTCCCAACTCCAAGATTGAGGAGCTCTATTTTTCTCACTGCAAGACCTAGTGGTCACTCTTTGGAGAGTTATTTGCATGATATGGCAATTTTGTCTGAAAATTATTGACCAACAGCTTCACAGTCTACAACAGGAAAAAATCCAGTTACTCAGAAGGGCTGAACTGCACAGCCTGTCAGTCATCCGTAGGAAATTACTGTTGCTACAGTTTCAGTATGTGTGATGACAGTGATGCAAAGTGTTTTGCCTTTTTTCCTCTGTAGTTTAGATTCTTTGATATTCCAAGGCTATAGAATCTTCTGACCATTAATGCCTTGCCAATACATCCCTTCAGATCAAAAGTATGTTTGAACTACTGAGTTTCCTCAGTGTTTTGGAGAAGCATTGCTTGTTTATTTCTTGCATCTGCATGCCAGGGGTCATTTTTGGGTTTTCTTTGAAGCTTTGGGATTTACATTGTATCTCAAACTCTTAGGTCTTGAATATAAAAAGTTAAACACTTTAAATAACTTGAAAAGCAAAAAGGAGAGAGCAACCAGCAAAAGTGAAAGTATTAAAATGAAAGAAAAAGCTGGCTAGTCAAAGAAGTACAAACACTTTTAATAAAAATATAAAAATATAAAACAAATAAAAAATATTAAAAAAAATAAATAAATAAAAATATATAAAAGTATAAAAATATAAAAAAAATAAAAAAATATAAAAAACTAAAGACTGTCTTTGTTCTTTATATTTTTATTAAAAGTGTTTGTACTACTCTGCCTAGCCAGCTTTTTCTTTCACTTTAAATAACTTACCACCTTTAATAAGTAATCCACACTTCACAAGAACATCAGTAGCAGAATCGGCAAAGCTAAGTAGCTGCAAGCATATAGATGCTCAGTACAGAGTAACAAAAATAATAATGTAACAGGAGGAGATTAACAAGTTTGTACTAGAAACTAGTTCATACTTTACAAGGCTCCGAAACATAATTCACTACCTACAACTAACCAGCGAATAGTCATAATACTGCAGTGCCCTTTCCTATGTTAAAAAGTACATATATAAACTGTAATTTTTAGCGCAGGAAAATATTTGGCTCAGACAAAAACATTTTCAATGGACAAAATTTACAAGGCAATGAGATATTAGTTTACCAGTTCAAGATTTTTAGTGTCTTTTCTAACTAAAAAGGCAGGCCTTCAGTAAAATCAGAACTTATTCTTCCTCTTTCTAATAACCTTTTAGAGAAATATGGGAATGCCTTTCCTAAGTGGAATGCCTCAGTGGGATGGCAGAAGAGAAATCTGAAAATTCTGAACAACTGCCTTTTTGCCACAAAAACTGCAGTTAAGGGTTTGTTATGGCCTTCCAAAGCATAGGTACAGGTTTCTCATCTACAACTTAACAAAGGTATGTTAGATGTCTATGATAACAGCTCAGCAAAGCTTCAGTTTTTTTTTCAAGTTCAATGAATAACAAAATGGGATCTCACTGCAGCCTATGGAAAGTAAAATAAAAAATTAGATATAAAAAAATAAATATCTGAATGTAAACAGAACTAAACACACTTTATTAAAGCAATAAAATGCCAGAATTGTAAACGCTTTCATCTCCAGAACATTTGTGACTATGCATAATCCCAGCATATATGTGGGAATGTAGAAAAATGTAAATGTTATATTTAAAAAGTTTACTTTCTGTTGTTTAAAATTAAGGTGGTCATTCAGACCTGAAGGAGTGCACACAGTAAGTGAAATTTCCCGTTTAAATTCTTTAGCATCTAGCTCACTATCCTGTTAACTTATTTAAGCTTGTGTGTATGCACTAGCGCACTAAGATTGTGTATAGTTATTATGGCTTTTGTGACATCACAGATTGATGTTTTCCAGATGAAGTATTTTAACAAACTGATTTATTTACACAGGCTATTAAATGTCTTTTTATAAAGGTTGTAACCATTGTGATGAAGTCCCATAAGTCTCGGGGACAAAAATGCTTACACTTTTTGTATTTTAATTAAGTACACTATAAAGTGTATTTAATTTTAATTTCACTCCAAAATTTGTGGATTGTTCTGCAACCTTTTTTTCAGGTTCACAAACTCACTTAATCTGTTTGAATCTTGTTCTGATTTAAACAATAAGCCTGCTCACAGATGAGCCATGGCCACTGGCTACAATGAAAAACACTTGCTTAATCTGTCTGAATCTTGCTACACACAGCTATACACAAAGCAAACTCTAAAAACAAACTGTACTGGTAGAATCCTAACCTTAATAGAGTAAATAACAAAAGGAAAAAAATTCATGGCTAAATTAGAAACAGCAACTCCCATGATGATAAGAGCTCTCTAATTAGTCATTTTAGTTTCCTCTTTAGTTTAAGTCCACAAAGGGCAGTTACAAGGTCAAGACAACCTCACAGGCTAAAGACAACCACAAGACCTTCTACAGCTATGTCCAAAACCTGGAAGGCAGCACACAGCAGTGTCCTGAACTGGTGGTTAGTGGTGTCACCTTCACTGAGCAGAGTGACATAGTGAATCTGCTGGCTGACAAATTCAAACTTCAACCCCCACTCTCCCTGCCTCCCTCAATAAAATACTTACTAGCATAATTCCTCCCAACTATTAGCAGGGAACAGATCCTGGGAGCACTCCAAAAACACAGCTTCATTGGGCACTGACAATATCCTGGAATGCCTCCTAAAAAGCTTGAAACATGACCACTTGAGTAATTTTTCAACAATAGCCTCAAAACAGGCTTTGTACTATGAGAATGGAGGACTGCAATGGTTATCCCACTTCACAAGGGTGGACCATCAACTAACCCTGGTAATTGCAGACCCATTAGTCTGACTAGTCTAATATGCAAAGCCATGAAATTAATTATTATGGAAATGATCAAGCAAAGACATAGGCAACTTTCAGACACTGGACCCAGCCCAATTTGGCTTTGCCAAGGGAAAGTTATGCCTACTAAACATGGTGGACTGCTTTAAGAAGGTCACCAAGGCAAAGTATGAGGGGAACATTGTGCATACCAGCTACATGAATGGCTAAGGTATTTGATAAAATACCCCAACTTGGGTATAGTTGAAAAACTCACATAACACGCTGAATTACCAGCTGGCTCAAAGACAGGACCCCGGGAAGTTATGACTGGTGAGACTATCTCCACTAAGAGACTGGTCACCAGCAGATTACCTCAGGTCTGTGAGCTGGGACCACTCAGATTTGTCATCTACTTCTTGGAGCTAAAGACTAATGTCAAGGGCCTTTGGCTGTCCAAGTTCACAGATGATTGCAAATTGAGAGCTATCACAGATTCCTCTCATAACACAAACATCTTACAAGAGGTTCTAACTCACACAAATGACTGGGGCCCAAGTCACAGAAAATGGCCACCCAGACTAATTACTCCATCAATAAGACACCGCTAAGAGTCGACTCAGTAGTCAGGGAACTGGGAACATACATAGATAGTAATCTGGCCTTTGATCAACATGTGGCCAAGGTAGTAAGAAAATCATTCTATGACACCCAAGTTAGTAAGAGGATGGCATCCAGGTCCAAGGAAGTAATAGTGCCACTTTATTTGGTCTTTATCAGACCCATCACACATATTGAACAGTCTGAATGCCCACAAAGGTTCCTTACCAAGAAAATCTAGTGTATAAACAGATTGTCCTACACAGACTGCCTTAAATCCTTCTCTATACTCAGTCTCCTGCAGGTTACCGAGAGGCAATCTATGCCTGGCATACAAGGCATTCTCTGAGCTAGCTCTGATGGATCTTTTGCTTATCTGCAAAATGAACAGCATGAGAACAACTAGATCCAAGGATTTAAATTTTGCTTGTGACATAAGTAGGACATGTTGGTGAGACAGATGTGTCTCAGAAGATCCCCATGCTCTGAAACAGGCTCCCCATCTATGTGAAGCAGAGTCCTTCCCTAACCCAATTTAAGTATAATCTTGACCAATGGATGGGAAATCGGAATTCACCCTGAGTCTGCCCCTCTCATGTCTCTGATAGACAGAGGCAGACATCAACTATTCGCAAACTAACATACCCCCACATAACCTTTAAAAACTTCTCAACATACCCCCCTCCTAATAAATGCCCATGAATAGGGACACAGTTGGGTTGCATTGGGTTGTACTGCTAGGCTTGTAAAGGTCCTGCTGGTTGTTAGCCTAGTATTTACCCATGAAAGTATGAACACAGGTCTAAAGCAAGTTACGCTGGCTCCAAGAAATTAGCATTAGGAACATAACTGTAGTTTTCTATACAAATCTCATCTCCAAGAGCAAAACTGCACATCTTTATATGTACACAAAAGCTTGTTTCTGCACAAACTGTTTCATTTGGATTTTTTTTTGAATCAGGCAAAAAAGTAAACCAAATCTGTCTTCATGATATAATCATCTCTGTTGGAGGCAAAATTGCTATCATGAGAAGAGTAATTCTGTAGCTCATCAAGGACCAAAACAAAGCAGCATACTAATTTGATATACTGTTTATTTGTCATGCTCTAGTTTATAGATATGAGTTATGGTATTTTGCTATCTCATAGTGTGGAGAATTGCAGTATCACCAGTTTTCATTGGTGAAGTATCCATGGCAGCTTTTTCAAAGGATGATACTGTCATTTCTGGGGAGGCCTTAGCTTGCTTTATGGGAGTCCACAGCAAGCTGGGATGAATGTTTAGAATGCTAAATATTTTTGGTATCTTTTCTAAGGATTGAGGTTAAATGCAAGAGAAAAATGGTTAATGAACTCATGTAAATGAGTGTGACCTAATAGTAAAATAATAATGTATTAGTTTTGGTGATTGTGTGTTTGGTGGGGGGTGTGGTGGGGTTATACAGCTAAGAAAGGGAGAGATAGTATGAGTGAGTGAGTGAGTGAGTGAGTGAGTGGGTGAGTGAGTGAGTGAGTGAGTGGGTGAGTGAGTGAGTGAGTGAGTGAGTGAGTGAGTGAGTGAGTGAGTGAGTGAGTGAGTGAGTGAGTGAGTGAGTGAGTGAGTGAGTGAGTGAGTGAGGAAGCATTCTGATTCTGTACAGTTCAGCATACATATTTATGTTTTCTTGTATGGGGAGGCTTACAGTATATTTTGGATCTATCACCTTGCAGTGTGTCACATTTCCTGCTTTTCCCCCAGGATTGCTTTATTATTATGTGGATCACAGTGGGGCCACCCTACATGATGAAGCCCCTACTAGATGGAAACCGCAGCAGCAGGGAGGTGCTATGAATTTCAAAGGCTTATTGCGAGTCAGAAAAGAGGCATGGCAAGGCTTCCCACTCGTGGTAAGCATCTCTGTAACTGGTCACTTAGATGGAGTAGATCCGGTAATTTACTTCACCGAATCATCCCACAAATTAGTTAGTATGGCAAATCATCTCTCTAGACAAAGGTCACTTAACTCATGGAATGAATCTCCATAGTTGATGTGCTGCTTTTAGAAATGACTAAGTTATTTTTATTTGCTATGCCCACTAAAACTTAGTAAATGGAGTTACTGAGTTAACCTATGAAAGGCTTCTCAGGACCAAATCTAGTTAATGTTTTTTGATGAGTAACTTTATCATATAGCTGTAAATAGTCAATATACATAGAAGGACGTGGACAGATTAACTCTATTGAAGTGAGAGACAAGGTAGCCCATGTTCTAAGACTGATCCTAGTTTTAAACTTTCCCAGTTAAGCTTGTTTAGTTTTGGAGGCTATATATCATATTTACTGCATTACCTAATCTAATATGGGATATCATGATTGGTCAAGAATTCTCCAAGTTCAAGGCATTGTGGAAATTATGGGGAAGAGAGTGCAGTTAGATACACTGTGACCAGAATATACCCCTAGTAAAAATAGAAGGGAGAGGGAGATTGGCCTGGCATGCTGTTAGGAATGCGCAGTCCTGAATGCACCTCTAGTAAAAATGGAGGGCAGGAGCAGCAGCCCAAAATACCATTACAAATACTGATATGTCCTGAAAGGAATAGATGTAGGAATTTCAAATAAACTCAAATCCGACTTTGGCTGGAAAGGCTAGAAGAACCTGTGTGTTGCCATAAACCTCTTATGAAGACTTACCAGAAAACCCCATTTGTTAAATTAGTGAAATAAGTGAGTGCAGAAACGAAGGGAAAAACCTATAATGCAAGATATGGAACCTTGCCAGAATATTCCACCGATTAAAGTAGTGATGGATGGATGTGTGATGACAGAGAGGGAGAGACCCAGAGTGATAAACCTACTAAGAACAGAAATGGAATGTGAACAGAGTCCTAGATGTCCCCCTGTAATGCCAAAATACAGGGCAAGTCAGAAACAGGAATCTCTAGTTCTAGAGGCAGAAGCTACTGTGTTAAAAGTAAAGGAAGAGTCCAAACCAAAATCAGAAGTAAATGTCATGAGTTGGCTTTTGTAGAATAAGAAGGAGAAAGAGAAACACCTTTAACTGTATTTGTAGATGAACAGGCTGTACCCTCTACTTTACGTTAGAGTGCTGACATAAGTGTTCCTGACTCAGTAAATTCATAGATTAGTAATGAAAGTGTTAAGCACAGTGACAGGATGACACATTAAACAGGGACAGAAAAAATATAGCCAGAATAGAAGAAAGAGCAGAGTAGACTGGCTCCATCCTACCACCATATTTTGAGTTGAAAAATGACTTCCTATACAGTGGAAAAAAAGAGAATTAATATTGCAACAATCATTAGTTCCACAACCTAACAGAACACTTATGATGAACCTGGCACATAGCCATATTTGATGAGAACACTTTAAATAGAAAAACCCAAAGGCAGAATTTTAGCTAGGTTTGATTGAGCTGTATAATGAAAACTAAGAATTTCTGAGCATTTTGCCCAAAATGCCAAAAGGAAGCAACATACACTAGATTCAGAAATCCACTGACATCTATGCCTATTATTAATAATTAAAGTCCCATTCAAATGGATAGGCTTGGATCTTGTTGATCTAGTGGTAAAAATCTAGTAAGGGCTATCAGTGTTTTGAAGTGATTATTATTATTTTTATTTCTTTATTATTCTTATGCATAATCATTACTAAAAGTTTAAAACCAGCAAAAAATAAAAGACAGAACTTGAAAAATGGAATTCTCTTCACCAACGGTATCGACAAAACATTACTATCACAGCTCACATACACACACATATTATATTGTATTATATTATATTATATTATATTATATTATATTATATACACACACACATCCATATTATATATATATACTTTATATATATATATATATACACACACACACACACACACACACACACACACACACACACACACACACACACACATTTTTTTCATGAAATACCAAACTCCTCAAACAGCAAACCTAACAACAGTGATAATTTTAGACTAAATCTAAATTACTGAAACTAAAAATAAACTAAAAACTAACTTTATTGGATGGAACAAGACCCTCTGTACCCCACACCCCCTGCTAATAATATATATATATATATATATATATATATATATATATATATATATATATATACACACACACACACACACACACACACACACATACATACACATACCAACCCTGAAATCACACCACAGCAGGACAAGGGCAAATTCCCTGCTCTCTTGCAAAGCAATTGCAAAAATAGCTCAGGCTGAAACTCATTGGAATAGAACATTCATTTTTCTGAGTGTTTGTTCTTATTCCGCACCACAAAAGATGTTTGCTTTTCTGACCATTCACTGTTAAGAATGGTAACGGCACATCAAGTGTCTCATCAACTATAGAATGTTCACAAAACTGAGCATTCAAAATTTGATAACTTTAAATCAAATTTAATCTATCTGAGTTGATAAAAAATAAACCTTTTTTTTTTTTTTGCAGGGGGCAAGCCCCCCTGCACTCCCCTGCTAATTATATATACTAACTTCAAGATCACAAAACAGTAGTGGACCGGCAAATTCCCTTACCCCACTACATCAAAATCCCACATAAAAGGCTGCTGGCAAAAACGCCATTTGAATGGTCATTTACTCATATGAGCATTTACTTTTTTTACATTAGGAAAAAATGTTCACTCATATGAGTGTTCACTCCTTCAAATGGTAATATATATATATATATATATACATATGTGTGTGTACATATATATATATATATATATATATATATATATATATATATATAGATAGATAGATAATTTTTGTGTATATGTATGTACGGGTCAGTGTGCTTGATCTTACATTCTTTATCTAGTCAGGAAGATTGTTTTGTTGAGTTATTTGTTCATTGCAGGATGCCAGCATTTGTTTTGAAGGAACACTCCATAGCTGGGAGTGTGATTCCCCACTGTTTTTGATCTTGGAATTGGTATATATAATTAGCAGGAAGAGTATGGGGGCCTGCCCCACCCATGAATAAAATAGTTTTTTTTGTTTTGTTTTTTTTCCCTCTCTGAATTGAGTTTCTCAGCCATTTGTGATGATGCTTCGTTGATGTAGTAAAATATAATCTTATGTATGTATGTGTGTATGTATGTATGAGTATACATATGCAGTCTACTTCAGCAAACACTCCCCCATTCCACTCCCTTAAAAGTATGCAACAGATTGGCAATCCTAAACACACGCACACACTGCATTCTGTTCTTCACACAGTGGAATACCTCTTCCTCACTGTATCCCAAATTCTACATATCTTTGGAGAAACTGAGACAAAGATGGAGTTCCAGCAAAGAAATTGATTTTACTGAATGGGAACAGAAGGAGATCTTTCAGAGGCTGTCATCTCTGAAGTCTGTTTGTACTATATGGGATCACTGTCTGCACTGGAACCATAAATGCAACAATACCCATGCAACTTAACCAGTGCAAGTCAGCGGACGGCTTGTGTTGGAGATAGAATGAACAGGAGGCTAGGGATCATCACATGTTTTGGAGGTACACCAGCATGAAGAAACTGTAGAATAAGTTAAGCAAAGAATGGTTATTTATTTACACTAACTTTGTGCCTAGAGATTAGAACGTTGTTTTTCAAATTCTAGGATGGGAAGATTAAGGGTGGGAAGAGATAAAGAAGGTACAATTTGTCTTTTTTATGTAGATTAGATTAGAAGTAATATAACAAGGGGATGGAAAGAATAGAGAGGTGGAGATAATGTAAAAGAATATATCTACAAGATGCAGTCTAGTGATTATCAACTGTGGCACAAAACTTTCCAAAACAGTAACTTCGCAAAAAAAATGCTAAGTCAACAGCCATGAAATTAGTGTTATTTTTCTTCAAGGCATTGATTCCAAAATAAAGCAAGAGAACATTTGAAAAATTCAGTACACTACCCTAAAGCTACAATAAAACTCTGAAGTCTGTCCTAAAGAAAGCCATAAAATAAGACAGGAAGAACTTTTTGTCAGTATGAGAAGAGCCCAAGCTTTAACAGAATTTACTCCATCCATGCTACTACATGGTAAAACCCCCCAGGAGTTGCTAGACATAGAAAAGGAGACTTGGGAGGAGGAAAATTGCATTTCATTTTCAATTTACAAATTTGAAAGATAGGTTTAAATAGTTATGTCATTTGTTACAAAACCTATTCAAAGGGCACTAGAGATGCAATACAGGATATATAATTAAAAATGCCATAGTTAGAATTTAAGACATGGCATGCTATTAGTATTAGTTCCCCCTAAGTATTGAGACATTAAACAAAGGCAACTACAAAATATAACAGACTAGACAGAGAAAACCAGAACGGATATATTCCACATAAATGTATTAAAACCAAGGAGGGAAGCCGAAGCTTAAGTAGTCAGTCTGGAAGCTGGTATGCTTATCAGCAGTACGGCATCAGGGAATTCTATCCCTACTATTCAAATAGATGAAACACTGACTAAGGACAAGAAGGCAAAAAGCAAGAGAGTTTTTTTACTGAGAAATAAAGGTTTTGCTTTTTGTTCTGAGCTACCTAATTGAACAGATTTAATACACTATCACGCTGAAACTGTGCCAGAGAAGAAGGTAAACCTAAAACCTATATAGTATACCAGAGTCCCAAAGAAAAGCAATAACTGAAGATGTGAAAAATGCTTAAATAAAGAATTATTGTTGAGTACCAAAGTGAACAGAACAGTGATATTGTACTGGTTAATTTGCCAGATGGCACCATAAGGTTTTGTCATGATTTCAAAAAAACGAATGTCATATCCAGACTTGGCACATGTACAATGCCTAGAGTGTATGAGCTCATAGAGTGGCTAGGCAAAGCAAGGTGTTGACCCTTCCAGATTTAGCATCAAGGGTACTGACAGATTCTTCACCCCTAAAGGTCTTTTTCTTTATACTGTCATATCCTTGGGACTTCACAGAGATCCTGACACTTTTCAAAGCCTCAAGGATGAATTTCAGAAACCTCATTCCAGATACTCAAGGAGCATACGTTGATGGTGTTGTATTTTATTTGGAACATTGTGAATCTTATTTATGCACTTTATTAAACGCTTTAAGGCAGACATAAGTCACCATTAAGAATGCCAAAAGAAAGCTTTGGATGACAGAAGCAAGATAATTAGGATATATGATTGGATCAGGGATAATTAGACCACAAATAAATAAAATAGAGGCTGTCAAAAATTGGCCTGTATCTAGTACCAGAAGATAACTGAAAGCATTCTTTAGGATAAACAGGGTACTACTGAAAAGTTGGACCCACTATTGTTACCAGAACTTGTCCTCTGACAGACCTCAGAAAGGTTAAGGTTCTTATCCAGATAATGTCGACCATAAGAGCAGATGTGGCTTCTCATCAGCTGAAAACTATGTTCGGAGCTAGTCATGGTTGCTTCTGATTGTACATACATGATCCAAAGTAGGGTTGGGAGATGTGTTGTTCCAATAAGTAGGTGGTGAAGAACTCTATTTCTGCTATCCAAGTTGGAAGCTGATTAAGGAAGAGACAAGATACTCTGCCATAGAATGCAAATGCCTTGCTATTACATGAGCACTAACTTTTCCTCAGTACTATTTAATTGGGAAAAAGACTTAATTTCTTAACTGACTACACACCCCTGGAGTGGATCACCAAGTTTGTAGGTGATCGTAGAATGGAAGCTATTATAGATTTCCCACAAGACACAAACATCTTGAAAGTGGGTTTAACACAGACAAATGACTGATCACAAAGGCATGGCCTAAAATCAATGTAAAAAAATGCATTATAAGTCCCTTTGGGAAACTGACAAAACAAGTTAATTACTCCATCGATAAAATGTCCTAAGGGTCAACCCAGTAGTAAGGGATCTGGGAACATATGTAGACAACAATCTGGCCTTTGACGAACATGTCGCCAAGATAATAAGAAAATCATTCTATGTCTCCCAACTTATAGGTAAGAGTATGGCATCCAGATCTAAGGAAGTTGTAGTACCACTCTACTTGGTTCTTATCAGACTTATCACTGAATACAATGCCCCTTTTGGTATGTATCTAACCAGATCCTTTCAACAGTTGGAATGCCCACAAATGTTTCGCAGTAGGAGAATTCAGGGCATGAATACCTGTCCTATACTGATTGCATAAAAGATCTGTCTCTTTATTCAGTCTCCTACAGGCTGCTGAGAGTGGATTTTTTCCTTGCTTGCATGGCTTCCTCAGATCCAGCCCTGATGGATCTGTTGCACATGCGCTAAACAAACAGCATGAGAAAAACTACATCCAGGGATCTGAGCTTCACTTGTGACATAAACAGAACATGCTGGAGAGACAGATATGTGTCCCAAAGGATCCCCACACTATGGAATATGCTCCCCATCCATGTGAAACAGAGTTAATCCCTGACCTTATTCAAACAAAATCTTGACAAGTGGATGGGAAATCATAAATTTACCTCCTGTGAGGCCTCCATGTGCCTTATGGGCAGAGGCCATCACTAAAAAAAGTATTATCCTAATAACCTCCCACAAATCCTTAGCTACTTGCCTACTCATATGCCCCCTATATGATACTTGGGACCCCAATGGTTTAGAGTGTACAGCTAGGCTTTTAAAGGGCCCTAGTGATCATTATCTTAGTAACAACCTCTGAACCTACGAACAAGGAGGGATTTCAAGTCCAGAAGTTAAGACTCTTTGTGGACCCTGTCCAGTAGAAGCTGTGATAACTACCAAGACAGCCAAATAAAATCCCACAGATCTACTCAAGGAGTGCAAGAAGCAAAACTATGGGTACTTAAGGAATACCTGAAGCTTGACTGTGGTTGTGTTTGGAGCTCTAAGGCAACTTGACCAGAACTTCCATCTAAAGCCTGTGAACTGCAAGGAATATCATGTTTAGTGAGATAATTTAAAAGGGGATTAACAAACAGAGCTGAACTGTAATTAAACAAAAATGTACTTGTTGAAATTGAACTTTGCTTTGAAATTTCACTATAAATAAACTGCACTTAACCTGAAAAAAAAAAAAAAAAAATATATATATATATATATATATATATATATATATATATATATATATATATATATATACATACACACACACATACACACACACACACACACACACACACACACACACACACACACACACACACACACACACACACACAAAATTGTTTCAGCATAACCAATCAAGCAGCATGTTATGGGGACATGAAAAGATTTAAGAGTCCTAAGAGAAAATCTCTGCAGACATGAGAATGTGAAAAACTCCACATAACAGTAACTGGAATTCAGGATTGAACTTTAGATGCCAGTTTTGTGATGCAGAAACCTTACCATTAAGCCATAATGCTATCAATAAATGACCTAATCTAACACGGGTGGATATCTTTCCGTCAAAGATGTCTTTCATTGGCAACTGAGAAAGCCAGTACAGCTGATCAAAAATCAGCTTGTTGAACCGTACCAGCTTTCTCACTCTGAGGTCACAGAACAGTGGGGACTGGGGGATTTGATCTTTTCCCACTGTAGTGGTATCTCATAGTTGATCTATACAAGTAGCAGGGGGTGTAGGGAGTGCAGCTGCAGATACTGGGGCTGCGGAGGTGGGAGCAGTGGCTAGCCACTGTGCAAAAACATTGCTTTAATAGTTTCTTTCAGTCCCTTGTGGATCAGTGTTGTTCTGGTTTGACCATTTGAGGTCAGTACATTATGAGTTAACATTTCTGCACATCGATGAATAGCTATGCTTCTTGTAATGCACAAAACAGTCTAAAAATGAAAAACAAGACAGAATAATGCTGAAAGTATAATGTTTAATATTGCAAAAAAGACAACATATTTGATGAAACATAACCTTGTAGCTTTTTGTGTTCAAGAAAAAACATTTTTACATGCAGAACATTTCAACACATAATACAATAAGACAAGCAGCAGAACAGAGTAGCAGTTAATGTCACCTCCCTGTGTCCAACTGGATTTTTGATCGATTTCTCCTGCATCCCAATGACATGCCACAGGTGAACTGTCACTCCTTCAAATTACCCATGGGTGTGAGAGTCATTTATGTAATATCAGGAGCTGGCACCCTGTTCAGGATTAGATACACTGCATTATACCTACTATGCGCCCAGTCAATGGCTCCCATATGACCCTGAATTGAATTAAGCAGGTTATCAAAGAATAAATGTAATATAATACTTCCATAGAGATCTGACTCTGTCACTGAATTAACAAGAGAAAAAATAATGTCTCAGTAACTTTCCTTTTACTCTATAAACAGTTGGCAACAGAAGGCAGTTCATATATGATTGTGCACTACATGACTACATCTTGTTCAGGAAGACATTAAAACTAATTGGAACTTGGCAACTGATAGGCCTGATTTAATTACTATGGATAATTTACCTATATTTAGCTACTGAATTAAGTCTGACTCATAAGATTAAAAAGTCAAGCATCAGCTGCAAGCATTTTATTCATAAATTTAAAGACTAATGACTTCTGCTTTAAAAGAGAACAAAATCTATTTAACTATTACACAACCATATCAGCCATTCTAGATAAGTAGATATAAAGATCTTCACAAATATTCCATATCACAAATGTAAACCTAACAAAAACAAACTGAATATTAAAAAAATAACAAAAGTATTCTCCTGAAAATATTTCACTGTTTCATCGAAATGAGAGGACTTTTCCACCTTCTGTCTAGATAAAGTTGCAACCAAGCAACACAATGTTCATATTAAAGCAGTGAAAAAACATTAATCACTCCAAAATAACAGAAAAAGATGCATGTGGATACCATGTCACGGGGTCAAGAACGAATGTGCACAAGAAAACCATTTGGGCTAGATCAGATATTCATACTAAATACTATAGGATGTTTATTAAACACAGCTGAATATATTTTATCAGGTTGCTTACCTATTTGTTTCACATCAGAGGCAGACATGTGGAAACATGCCTGTTGTACTGCATGCATTAGTATGTTTTACTTTGTTACTCCACTCCTGATCCCTGAAAGATGCAGACACTTAAGAGCTCAAATACTCACAACCTCGGTGTCCACACATGTTATATGACATAGCCAGCCTTTACCATTAAGCCTCTGCCTGCCTGGATCACTCCCTACATTTCCCCAAGTGTCAAGGTAGCAGCAATAATACACCCCACACTGAGAAAGGCAAGCAAGCAAACAACCTAGCAGCTGCCAGTTGGCCCTTCAACACCCAGGCCTCAGTCTGAACAGAGGTAACTACCACAGTGAGTACATACTACATGCTGTACCACACCACATATAAATGGGTTGGCATGTTTGCATAGTCTCGATATATATGATCCTGCAAAAAGCAATGTGCTAGAACTGGCCAGAAATAATCAATTTTAATGAATTCTGAATGTTTTGCATTAGTGCACCAAGCCATTTATTACAGTAAGGAAAAATGTCAGTTTTGTTTCAGTGCAGGATCTGCTGCAGTTTAAAATACCACAGCTGTTGTTGCCAAGACCAGAACCCATAAATTCAGCATGACATAATTCCGTATCAGCTCCATCAGCATTAAAAGCATGTTGTTACATCGAGAGAGAGCTTTGACTCTGACAAGAAACAGTAAACAACAGCTGATCTGCTGTAAGCAATCAGCCAGGAACAATAATGCAGTTCTTTTTATCTGCTCAGTTATGTAAATTAGCATATATGAGAAGCATAAGGACATGTCTTTCACAAAGGCAGCACTGTTACTTTATAAAGGAGCACTGTACCAGCAAGCATGGACTGCTAGCCCTGACCAACACAATAAAGAAGAAGTTGGTTTTAAACATAAAATGTCAAGAAAATGGTATAAAAGAAATAAGAATATGAATGTAAAAGCAGAAAACAAGAAAGTTTTTAATATGTATTACACTCTAGGCCACCTTGTACATTAAAAGGAAGAATTTTTCCAGGAAGATTTACTAAGAGAACCACAAGTATTTACATTTTATATAGTTTGATGTCTAATAACTACTACAAGTTCTGTGATTTTTTTTCTCTTTTAGTTAGCTTAATACTGAGTGTCCTCATCTAAATGAGCCATTTATTCTCTACAAGGGGTAAAGGTCATAGGGTGGTACGTAGCTATACCATCACACTGCAGGCCTGGATTATATGACTTCAGCCTACCTACTTTCCCAACTCTGACAGCAGGACACATGAGGATATCTGTGCGGAAAGTGTGCACATAGTTCCAGGCATAAGCCCTGATGTGTCCTTTGTCTACTTCTTGATAAATGCATACACCCTGCTGGGACTATCCTCTGTCCATGCCCTGTCCATATCTCTCATCCTTCATGCATTAAAAAATCATAATAGCAGCCTTTAGAAATGATAGCAGAGGGTCAAAAAGAGAAGCACTTTCTTATTCTTCACAAAAGAAGCTCTTTTTATACTAGAGCTTGTATAGTTATTGGTAGTGAATCTTTGTATAGGCTTTGTTTATGTATGTAATAAAGTATGTACCCGTGATGACCGTGCCCTGGCCCAGCAATCAAGGAGCCTCAATCTTCACCACTAACACCAGGAAGGTCATCTCCTAGAAGAGGAAAGGATAACTAATACACACAGTAAAGTACAATTTCCCTTAAGTGCACACAGAGATCACAATCAGTCTGGGGCTGGTTGCTCCCTTGCTCACCAGGTCCCCAATAAGACTCCCCACTGGCACAGCTATAGGGTCCAGGTATCAGCCTAAATGGGCAAGCTAAAACCTCCAGTACACTCCTGGGAAAGGCTGACACAGATTCTCCAACTGTGCCCCTTTACCAAGACTATATGGTAGTAATTACTGCCACCACCCAGTTAATAATATCAGCTACTAAAAGGCCCTTAAAAGGGTGTCCAATTATTACCGTGCAATATTAATACCCAATGGTAGTATGACTAACAGTCAAGGCTTACTTTAGAGTGGCCTGTTACAATAACCTCTATAAATATGCAATGTACTATAGAGCTTATCTCTACACAAATCAGACACAGGTAGAAGGCTTTAAAATATTTAATAATAAATAATTAAAACACAAGACAAAACTACTACACCACAGAGATGTCCAAGAGTTCAGAGATCACACAGAAACTTAAAATAATACAGTAGGACAGGTTTGATTTCAAAGAAAAATACATAATTAATCTTTACTAGCTTTAACTATTCCTACACAAAAATCACAGTGCTAAGACTTGCATGTGAGCACAAGGCAGAGTGCTGATAAGTTAGAGGTCCAAAGTCAAAATGCTTTTCAGTCTCTTGTGAGAAATAGTATTTAAACATTACTAACAAACATGTTTGCTAGGTCCATCCCCAAATTATATCATTTTTGACACTTAGGTTTTCCCAGGCAAACAAACTGCATTATTTAGTGATCTAACACCTGCACAGAAAATTACAATAGAAGACATTTCACATGTATATGCTAGCAGAAACCAGAGCAATAAAGCACCTTCCACATCTAAGTTCTAGTCATAAACTTTAGCCTTAAAACAATGGGCATGAAATCTTCATCCAGCTGCCCTGGAGCCAAATTCTAACATGACAGGGTACAACATGCTTCACTGGGCCAGTAGAGTGCAATGTTGTCACATATTTTGCAGTTCCACATTTCACAGTATTCTTTACACTCAAGAAACATGCCTGTATTTTACATTTGTTTACAAATGCCAGAATTATATATCAAATTCTATTTGGCTAGACTGGCAGCCTTCACCCATCTCTCCCCAATCGTCACATCCCCCCCCCCCGGGGAATTCAAGCAGGTTTTTAAGGTGCCCCTTGAGAAACATCGCTTGAGAGTGTCAGGTCTATCTGGGTATACCTCACCCCATTCCCTGTCTTGAGAGCCCATTTGCATTGGCATTGCTACTCCGACTGCGGTGCTGCACTAACATATCATATGCTTGCAACCACAGTCTCCATCTTAGCAACTTGGCATTTTGCTGACTGGCTCTGTTTAACCATGTTAGCAGGCTGTGCTCTGTCATCACAGTGAATTTATTTTCTTCCATACAGATAAGGCTGAAGTATTTGTAGTGCCCACACTATGGCTAGACATTCCTTTTCTACCACTGCTTAGCATTCTTCCCTGGGTTGGAGCCTATGACTGAGATAAACCACTGGGTGCTCTTCTCCCTCTAAAGAAATCTGGCTAAGTACAGCCCCCACCCCATAGTTTGAAGCATCCACCTGCACAACAAAGTATTTGCTGTAGTCTGGACTGGCTAACACAAGGGGTTCTCCCAAAGCTTCCTTAAGCTTCTGAAATGCCCACTCACATGCAGGGGTCCACACTACCTTATCTGACCTTTTCTTCCTTGTCAGGTCTGTGAGGGGAGCAGCTATGGTACTATAATCGGGAACAAACTTTCTGTAGTACCCTACTGTCCCCAAGAATGCCCTCGCCTGCTTTTTGGTAACAGGTGCAGGCCATGCCTGAATAGCTTCCACTTTGGCAGGTTCTGGCCTTATCTTACCACTCCCCACTCCATGTCCTAGGTAGGAGACCTCTGCCATACCCACCTGACATTTGCTCGGCTTAATGGTCAACCTTGCCCTCTGTAGTCTGCCCGGCACCTCCCTGACATGCTGAAGGTGCTCTTGCCAGGAATGGCTGTAGATAGCAATATCATCCATGTAAGCAAAGGCAAACCCTCCTGCTCCTGATCTACCAGCCTCTGGAAAGTTGCTGGGCATTCTTCATCCCAAAGGGCATCTTTGTGAACTCATACAAGCCAAAAGGAGTCACAAAGGCTGACTTCTCTCTAGCACTGGGAGTCAAGGGCACCTGCCAGTAACCCTTGGTAAGATCAATGCTTGTAAGATACTTAGTCCCACCCAGCTGCTCTAGGGCCTCATCTGTCCTAGGCATGGGGTAAGCATCTGGATCTGTGTGACTATTTAATTTCCTGTAATCCACACAGAACCTGTTGCTGCCATCCTTCTTTGGCACCAACACTACTGGTGAGACCCAGGGACTGTTGGACTCTTGAATGCCCCCTAATTCCAACATCTCCTGTACCTCCTCCCTCAGAGTCTGTTTGACTCTGTCAGGCACCCTATAAGGGGCCTGTCTGAAAGGCCTTTGGGGTCCTGTATCCACCTGGTGCTGCACCAGGTGGGTGCTCCCTGGTTTCCCGGTGAACATGCCCCCAAACTCCTGCAACACTACTCGGATTTCTTGAACTTGAGTAGGAGATAGCTGCTGGGACAGTGCTACCCCTTCCATCGAGGTGTCAGCCCGAGCCTCACTGAGGAGATCAGTCACTAGATCTCCCTCAGACTCCTCCTGCAATCCACTGCAAATGCTCAGCACAAGGGCCTCCCTATCATGGTAAGGTTTCATCATGTTAACATGGTACAATTTGTGCCCCCGCAGTCTGCCTAGCACTTCCACCATGTAGTTAACATTACTTACCTTTCTTACCACCTTGTAGGGTCCCTCCCAAGCTGCTTGCAACTTGTTGTGTCTGACAGGAATGAGAACCATCACCTGCTGCCCTACAGCATACTCTCTAGCTCGAGCATTCCTGTCATACCACACCTTTTTCTGTTGATGGGCTTCTGCCAGGTTCTCCTGGGCCAGGCCCATGAGTTCCCTGAGCCTTGTCCTGAGGTTCAGGACATATGCCACAACAGACTCCTTGTGAGACTCACACTCACCTTCCCACTTATCTCAAATTAAATCTAGAGGTCCCCTCACCCTATGCCCATACAGCAACTCAAAGGGTGAAAAACCTGTGGATTCCTGGGGAACCTCTCTGTAAGCAAACAACAGATGGAGCAAATATTTGTCCCACTCCCTCTTAAACTGATCTTCAAATGCCCATAGCATGGACTTGATTGTAGCATTTAACCTCTCAACAAGACCATTAGTCTGGGGATGGTAAGGGGTGGTCTTCATGTGCTTCACCCTACAGGACTTCCACAGACAAGCCAGCAGGTCTGACATAAAATTGGCACCTCCGTCAGACAGTATTTCCTTTGGGAAACCTACCCTGCTGAAAATCTCTAGCAAAGCATTTGCCACCTTCTCTGCCTCAATGGAGGACAAAGCCACTGCCTCAGGGTATCATGTAGCATAATCTACAATCACTAGGATATACTTTTTCCCTGTGGAACTTGGGGTACTCAGAGGACCCACAATATCCATAGCTACCCTCTGAAATGGCTCTTCAATCACAGGCAAAGGCATCAAAGGAGCTCTCACCTTGTCTCCTGCCTTGTCTACCTTTTGACACTGCTCACAGGTCCTGCAGTACCCTGTTACATCTCTGGAAATTCCAGGCCAATAGAAGTTTTGCATAATATGCCTCTTTGTACGTTTTATGCCCATATGACCTGCAAAGGGAATATTATGGGCTATGGCTAGAAGTACCAGATGGTAAGCTCTAGGCACTACCAACTGCTGTACTCTCTCACCTTCTAGCCCTCACTCAGGGGTCCACTCTCTGTACAGTAACCCTTTGTTCCAGTATACAGATTCCCCCTTCCCTTGAGAATCAGGTGCCTCTCTAGCTACCTGCTTCAGGCCTTGCAATGTAGGGTCTGAGAGCTGAGCCTGTCTCAAGTCTCTCCTTGTAACCCTTCCCAGCTCCCCTTCCACTGGAAGTCTGGCATCCTCTGACATCAGTGCCTCACTGTCAGCCTGGGTACTACTACTCACCTCTACCTTTGTAGTTACCCAGTCCAAGGGAATATCAGTACCCACAAGCAGCTGGGGCTCACATTCAGTCTCACTGCTACAGTGAAGCTCACTCCCTGAAGTAACCACCTCAGCAGCAGTCCTGGCTGCAAGTATGCAGTCTGTCTGGGTCTCCCCCAGGCCACCAGACCCATATGCTTGTCTCCTAGCCTCACTGCATGTAACTGCGTAAGTACATAGTACTTCCACCATCCTGCCTCATCCAAATCCTTCCCTCTCAGGACATCTGCAGGATGGTAGTTCCATACCCCTGTTGTCTCAAGACAACCCACTGTTCAGAGGTTCATAGGTTCATACTAAGCTAACTGCCCTTGCGAGCCATTTTAAGCCTAGCCAATTATCCCTTGTGAGACTCAAACCCCGCACCTTGTGTTTGTAAGGCAAACACCTTAACCATTAGGCCACCCTCCCAACCCCCTTGGCATTTTGTCTTTCCCACTTACTGGCTCCCTCACCTTTGGTTCCCCACCTTGCCTCCGTGGACATCTGTATGCCACATGGCCCCACTGGTTGCATTCAAAACATTTATCCCTAGCTCCTGGACATGTACCTGGACTAGTGGCTTCCCCTGCTACTGGAAGATTCTGTTGGGGAAGTCTGTGCTGCCCACCATGGGTTCCTTTCATCCCATGAGCAGTACTGGGGGTCCCTTTCCTGTGCAGGGCTGCCCTGCTTCTAGGTATAGGTCTCCCTTCTTCCCCAACTCCTCTGAAGTAGCACACTGTTTATTAGCTAACCAGATCCTCATGTCCTCAGGCAAAGTGCTAAGGGCTTATTCCGTCACCAAAAGGTCTGCCAGCCCTTCAAAAGTGGGGACCTGACATCCACTCACCCAACTATGAAAATAAGTGATCAGTTCAACAACATATTCACATACATTTTCATCTGCCTTGCATCTATGCTCACAAAACCTTTTCCTATACATTTCAGGTGTTAGCTTAAAACATTCTAATAAATGTCTTTTTACAGCAGTATAATCAAAACAGTGTCATGCATTTTTCTAAAGAAGTTACAGCTTTACCATGGAGTAAGGGGGTCAGGAACCGTACCCAGAGCCCTTGGTCAACTTCATACAGTTTACATACCCGCTCAAACATATGAATGAAGCTATCAAAATTATCCCCCTCTTTAAACTGTGGAAGAAATTTACTGACCTTTTGTGCTTCTGGGGTCCAGTTACCCCCTTCCCCATTACCTCCATGATTCTGGCGAAGAGTCAGCATTTCCCTCTCATGCCTCCTCTGCCGTTCATTTTCCTCAGCTTGTAGGAACTCCTAATTTTCTCGGCTGCTTCTAGTTCCATATGCCTGGCCTCCAACTCAAGTCTCTTTAGCTCCAACTGGATTTTTAAGTCCACGGCAGAAAGGTTGAGATGTCCATTCTCCGAGGATATTGTATCTCCACTGTCAGTCTGATTGTCCTCCAGGCTGTTGTTCTCTGATGCAGCTGTAACCAAGGCTGCAATCAGGTCTGCTTTAGTCAGGTTTCCATGCACCAGTCCCCTAGCCTGGCACATCTCTGCCAGCTGGCTCCTTGTCAGCTTTCCATACTCTACCACTGACATGCTGCCTGCTCACCCTGACTAACACTAAGCTAACAAAAGAAATAATTGTGATCAGAACTCTGAGTATACATTGTGTGGCTGTTTTAGAGTACAAAACACTTTTAGAGATCACTGTACATAAGCTACAGGAATTCGCTCTACCCACATCACTACAAGCCAATTAGTATGTGAAGTAGATCCCACCACTGCCCAACACTTATGACAACCGTGCCCTGGCCCAGCAGTCAAGGAGCTTCAATCCTCACCACTAACACCAGGGAGTTCGTCTCCTAGAAGAGGAAAGGATAACCAATACACACAGTAAAGTACAATTTCCCTTAAGTGCACACAGAGATCACAGTCAGTCTGGGGCTGGTTGCTCCCTTGCTCACCAGGTCCCCAATAAGACTCCGCAATGGCACAGCTATAGGGTACAGGTCTCAGCCTAAATGGGCAAGCTAAAACCTCCAGTACCCTCTCTGTCCAACCAGTGCTTTGTGCCCCTGCCAAGTAGCTGACACAACACACACACACTTTGAGATAAGTATTTATACAATTTCACAGACACTCCTGGGAAAGGCTGACACAGATTCTCCAACTGTGCCTCTTTACCCAGACTATACGGTAGTAATTACTGCCACCACCCAGTTAATAATATCAGCTAATAAAAGGCCCTTAAAAGGGTGTCCAATTATTACTGTGCAATATTAATATCCAATGGTAGTATGACTAACAGTCAAGGCTTACTTTGGAGTGGCCTATTACAATAACCTCTATAAATATGCAATGTACTCTAGAGCTTATCTCTACACAAATCAGCCAGAGGTAGAAGGTTTTAAAATATTTAATAATAAATAATTAAAACACAAGACAAAACTACTACACCACAGAGATATCCAAGAGTTCAGAGATCACACAGAAACTTAAAATAATACAGTAGGACAGGTCTGATTTCAAAGAAAAATACCTAATTAATCTTTACTAGCTTTAACTATTCCTACAAGAAATCACAGTGTTAAGACTTACATGTGAGCACAAGGCAGATTGCTGATAAGTTAGATGTTCAAAGTCAAAATGCTTTTCACTCTCTTGTGAGAAATAGTATTTAAACATTACTAACAAACATGTTTGCTGGGTCCCTCCCCAAATTACATCATTTTTGACACTTAGGTTTTCCCAGGAAAACAAACTGCATTATTTAGCAATCTAACACCTGCACAGAAACTTACAATATAAGACATTTCACATGTATATGCTAGCAGAAACCAGAGCAATAAAGCACCTTCCACATCTAAATTCTAGTCATAAACTTTAGCCTTAAAACAATGGGCATGAAATCTTCATCCAGCTGCCCTGGAGCCAAATTCTAACATGACAGGGTACAACATGCTTCACTGGGCCAGTAGAGTGCATTGTTGTCACATATTTTGCATTTCCACATTTCACAGTATTCTTTACACTCAAGAAACATGCCTGTATTTTACATTTATTTACAAATGCCAGAATTATATATCAAATTCTATTTGACTAGGCTGGCAGCCTTCACCCATCTCTCCCAAATCGTCACAGTACCTATTAACAGGCCTCACATGTGAGGAATACTGTGAATCTAGGATGAACAGGGCTACATTTAAAGGACTAAATCATGGTCCTATCAATCACCATTATCTGACTACTGTAGCACTCCAGTCTGCAATGAGACATTGATAGACAATGTGGAAACCTTGATGCTCCTCTGTTTAAGCAATCTTCCCCTTCCTGTCCAGATCTCATTATCCCTGGACACTGCACAAAATGTGGTTGCTGTCATTACTAGTAAATTATGGGAGGCCTTCAGCTACATTCTTGACTTAGCCATAAAATATGGTATTCTCTATTGTTACTTTCGCATGACGTTTGAAAAAGTAGATAACATTCTTAGTGGCAACTACAATTAGTGAATTATTAAATCCAGAAAACATTTTTTTTGCTTCAATGAATTATCCAAGTAAATTAAAAATAGAGATTTTACTGGCCATATTAATATATTCAATGAACAAGGAAAACGAAAATCAATCCAAGTGTAACAGAAAATAAACAGAAGCAACAAAAACGTTGATGGCATTCCATGAGTGCTTAATTCATTGTAGATTACTGTGTGTCTTTTTACAGTTTATATCATTTGCCTTGGTCTTTTTTTTCTCCAGTAAATGAAAGGATCATTCTGTCATAATGAATTGCGTCTCATCAATACATGTTTTTACTTACATCCTTTTGAGATATGAACCATTGGGTGAGCGCACAACAAAGCAATGCCTCTGAATATGTCTAGTTTCTTTTCTGCTTGATGTAGGAACAGATGGTCCTATATCTTTATGATAATGGGCTTCCATTTCAAGGTTTATAAAATGCTCATTAGTGTAGGCTACAAAATCAGTTTGTGCTTGAAACTTGAACTCGCAACTTTCAGCAGCGGATTACTGAAATTATCTGATCTGAAATAGTAATCATCTGGTATGAAATATAAAGCTGGTAACGTCAAATTTCATATTGAGTTAACACATAAACAAACATACTATTTATATGTGACTAATATAACAATCACCTTTTTAAGGAGAAACCATAATAGCATAGACAAAATGTTAAATTCCTCTGGTTTGGAATCGGTTCACTTTCTGCTTGTTAGGCATTTGACAAGCAATCATTCAACAATATATGGTTAAAGATTTGTGCAGAATAATGTACTGTTACATTCACTTCCTTATAAAACACAGTACCTTTTTAAACCTATGTAGTGCTACACTTTGGTAAATCTATTCTCTGCAATATTCACTGCAGGCTGCCCTCTACTCAGCCATAGCCTGTAGTTTGTTTGTGCAGACAAGTACAAAGGGACTGGTCGCTTTTAAAAACATTTTTTCTCACTCTCCTTTTATTATTTTTGTATGCTTTTTTGTAGCCATATATTAAATTATGTTTATTTGGACTCAGGGAGAACTATGGTTTGACATCATCTATACCTAAATCTTTGCAGTAATTTAGATGAATAGAATTGGAGCAAGGTGGCACAGAGGCATAGTAGTTGGCTTTGCTGCCTCACAACACTTGATTCTTCAGCTCAGGTGCCTTCTGCATGGAATCTGTATGCAATCCATGTGCATATATGGGTTATCCAGTTTCAATCCACATGCCAAAGAGGTGTTGTAGGTGAATTGGTGATCCTCTAAGGTTTTGTGTGTGTGTGTGTGTGTGTGTGTGTGTGTGTGGGTGTGTGTGTGTGTGTTGTCCTGTGATGAACGGGTGTCCCATCTAAGATTAGTTTCTTTGCCTTGCGTCCCATGGATGCTAGGATAAGTGATAGTTTCCCCACCACCTTAAACTGGATTATGTAAGTAACTGTTGAATGAATGAATAGTACTGCTGGTATTTCAATCCTGAATCTACCTCTAATGACATTACTAAGCATCTCTGCGGGAAGACTGAGTAGAACTAAATGCTTTATTTCAAATAAACCTTATAAGTTAACTTATCTTATTTATTGCACATCTGCATGTAACACAGCAAGCTGGCACCACCAGGCATGCCAGGCAGATTTCGCTAATTGGCAAGGCTAGGACTGATAGGCACCAGGGATGCAGGCTCAGTGGAAGGCCAAGGAAAGGAAGGGAGTCTGTAGCAGGAGCCATAGAGATCAGGGAAGCTAATCTGATCCCTGATCTTATCTAGGATTGCAGGGAAAATCAATGGCAGCAGGGGCAAGCATCTATGTAACATGAAATTATTGACAAACTGGCAGAAGTCAGAGAAGTCAAGAAGCCAATGAAAGAGTCATTGGGGAAATCAGGATGCTCTCAGTTCCAGAACAGACTAAAGAGTTCCACTGAGTACAGACAGAAGTACTGAGACCAGATCAAGCAGCTGCAATATGTGAAGTTTTTTTTTTATTTTAAGTGTTTTTTACTGCAAGTGGAAGTTGTGGTGGAGTTATATGTTTCCAGAAGAAGTAGTGAGTCAGAAATGTGATTTGTTCATCCAAGAACTGAACTTGGAGGAGTAGTGAGCCAGGGATGTTGCTTTTTTTGACACCATTATTAAAGTACTGTATCACTTAAGACATAAGCAAGCATACATTGACAGAAAAGAAAAAAAAACTTTTCGACATGTTCCATATAAATACAACATGCATCACATATATTTTCTTTTCTACTATTATCAGTCCGATATTACTAAAAAAATTTTGAATTTCTGCCTTACTTTAAACCTCACTCCTTCTCCTCCTCCTGAACATTATTATGCATGTATTGTTCTCACACTTTCTATTTACTTCTATGTAATGTGCACCTTCCCTTTTATAAAAATCCTTTTTTCAGTTCTTTTATCTCTTTTATGATATTCTATACCTCAAATACAGTTGGTATAGACTTTGATTTCCATTTTCTAGTAATTGTTTTTTTTTCCAGCAAACAGGATTAAACATAATAAGGCCTATGTCTAAGTAATTCAGATCCCAGCTCAAAAGAATCACTTCCTTACTCACAACCATTTGCTCACAATATTTCTGACAGAATACTCGGTATGGAATTTTTAAAATCTGCCAACTCATCACACTCACAAAGCATATGTTCCCAGTTACCTGTTTTCTCCATCACACCTGCAACATTTGCTATCTACCTGAAGAAAATTTCTCAGAATTTTGCTTGGGGTATAAAAATACCTATGCAAACACTTCTATGCAAAGATCCTAAACCTTCTGGATGGGGTTGCAAACCTGGGAGCCATGCACATGTTTTCCCATCATTTTCTTCTAAAATTCTTTTCCAGTCTTTCTTCCCAATCTTTTCTAACCTCCTCTGATTGATTGTAATAGTTATCCTGCAATATTTATAATGCCCTACTAACTATCCATTTTTTAACAGCTGCTTCTGTTCTAGAGTCAACTAAAAACTCTACCAGAGCAGGTTTTTCTCTTACAATCCCCCTATTCCTTTCTCTTTGTCTGCATTCTGAGATCAAGCACTGGTAAGGAAGGTAGTCTCTAGCATGCAACCCAAATGTCTTCTTGGCCTCATCTCACACTATTACCTTTTTTTGCTTGAGTTATTTGCTCCCAATATCTGGGTTTCTTTTCCAGGTTTCTCTAGTAAATTCCTACCCCTCTTGTTTATTTTCAGTACCCCTACTTGGCAGTCATCCCTACTGGCAAAATCTTTCTCCATTCTCGTATTGGCTTAGTTCTTATTATACCTTCTGCTACTTTAGGAATATAATATACTGTATGGTTGTTATTCTCCTTAAGGATCTGCATCCAAAATCCTTCTCTATCTCTATTTCTTGAACTTTTCCCTTGCTTCCTCATCATCCCTTTCCACTCTGACTTATAACCTTCTGTTTGTACTACATATAAGAGCTTTAACTGTGTAGTTCTAAAATACCCATTCAAATCAGGTAAACCTAAACCACCTTGTTCTATTAAAAGGATCAGATCATCCCACTTAATACTTGCTCTATTTCCTTCTCAGATAAATTCCTTCAATTCTTTATTAATTACTGTCCACAACTTCTCATGTTATAAAGTACGCCTGGCATACCTCTCAACCTGGAAACATCACAAATCTGGACAAGGCCCATGAAAAATAAGTACAAATCTGTACGCTGATTAACATAAAATTTACGTACATAATTAACACCGCCCACTCCGATGGAATTGTGGGATACCAACTTTGAAACGCAAACTGAAGAACGGAACCAAAATATAACACCAGAGTCTCCCTGCAGCCATTCCAATGTCCCATTACCTGGCTATTTCACCCCATTTACCAGAAACACTAATGTGTGCATACTGCTTTACTTCTACAATGATTATTTGGATTTTAGTTTTTTTTACATCTTATAGCACAATGCACAAACACTAATAGATATCTGCTAAAAAGCAATACTGTCTAACAATGAAAATAGACTTGGCATTAAAACTTCTCTGCCCTTGAAACTCACATTCATTGAAACAGCATTGAAGCCTACATCACATCCATAGAAAATGCATCTGGCCAGTGGTGGATAAAGATTGCCTTTGGGCTGTTTTCAAATCAGTGGTCCCTTGCACACAAAACAAGAAACATACATGGTTCTTTGATACACCTTCCTGACTTTATTAAATTATATTCCTTGTATAATACAACACACATGTTAGACTTAAGTTAGAGCACATTTTAAATTTATTGTTCAAACATTTTTCCAGTAGGAAATGAAACAAAAATGCATGAACCAATGACAAAACTGTCCTATTCAGAACATTTCCATGATAACAGTCTACTTCTACACACAATATGCATTTTGCTTCATTGCATACTGGAAAAATGTTCAAACAATAAATTTAAAATGCAATTGTGTGTGGAAGTAGACTGTTTTCATGGAAATGTTCTGAATAGGGCAGTTTTGTCATTAGTTCATGCATTTTTGTTTCATTGCCTACTGGAAAAATGTTTAAACAATAAATTTAAAATGTGCTCTAACTTAAGTCTAACATGTGTGTTGTATTATACAAGGAATATAATTTAATAAAGTCAGGAAGGTGTATCAAAGAACACATGTATGTTTCTTGTTTTGTGTGCAAGGGGCCATTGATTTGAAACAACCCAAAGGTAATCTTTATCCACCACTGGCCAGATGCATTTTCTATGGATGTGATGTAGGTTTCAATGCTATTTCAATGAATGTGAGTTTCAAGGGCAGAGACGTTTTAATGCCAAGTCTATTTTCATTGTTAGACAGTATTGCTTTTTAGCAGATATCTATTAGTGTTTGTGCATTGTGCTATAAAATGTAAAAAAACTAAAATCCAAATAATCATTGTAGAAGTAAAGCAGTATTCACACATTAGTGTTTATGGTAAATGGGGTGAAATAGCCAGGTAATGGGATATCGGAATGGCTGCAGGGAGACTCTAGTGCTATATTTTGGTTCCGTTCTTCAGTTTACGTTTCAAAGTTGGTATCCCACAATTCCATTGAAGTGGGCAGGGTTAATTATGTATGCAAATTTTATATTAATCAGCATACAGATTTGTACCTATTTTTCATGGGTCTTTTACAGATTTTTGATGTTTCCAGGTTGAGAGGTATGAGCAGTAGATGTGCTGTGATGAGGTCTGAAGCCGTGTTGGGTGGGAGTTAATAGATTATTGCCAAGCAAGTATTTGAGTAGCTGAGAATGAACAAATTTTTGAGTATTTTGGAAAGTGGGGATAGTATAGCAATGGGACAATAGTTTGAGGGATCAGTGGAGTTACCACCTTTATGGAGAGGAATTGTGTAAAAGGATTTCCATAAGTCGGGGACAACAGACTTGGCAATGGAAGGATTAATGAGGACAGAGACTGGGTAGGCAATAGAATTTTAAGCAATTTTAAGGAACTGGGGGGGTTAATTGTCTACGGAGGGAAAGCAAGGTTTGAGTTTATTTAATTGGGATTTGATAAATGCAGTGGAAGTGGGTTGTAAGGAAAAGGTATCAGAGGAAGAAGGTGTGAGAGGTGAAAGCATAGAAGAGGCTTTGGGAGTATGTTGAGTTAGGTTTTGGATTGTTTCTATGAAGTAATTGTTTAATAGGATAGCAGTTTCAATTGCAATATTGAGGGGGAAGGGGTTTGGGGTGGGTGGGGTACTGAGGTGGAGGATTGAGTTAATCGTGGACCAGAATTTCTTGGGGTTGGTTTGAGGGCTGAAGTGGTTGGAAATGAAAAATGATTTTTTATCATTAATGATGAATTTGTTACACTTGTTTCTGAGTTCTTGACCATCATGTGTCTACAGTGGTGAGGAAAGCATTCTATGTTGTGCAAAACGAACTTAGTCCCAAAAAGCCAGAGAAAGACTACTAGACTACTAGACCAGAGTAAACAATTACTTCATAGAAACAATCCAAAACCTAACTCAACATACTCCCAAAGCACTGATACAATCCAATAAACTCTTCACAATGGGAATCCAAAAAATCTTCAGCGTTGAGTAAATAGATTTCTTTATTATATAACAAAATCAACGAACTGCACGAACAGAAAACAAGTGTAAATCAAGCGCTTTCACCCGTACTATGACAGGCTTTTTCAAGATGAACCACAAGCATAACGGGTGTACTTATATCACACCTCCAATTCAGAAATCAAACAATTAAGAAACCATTAATAGGTTTTGAATTTAAAGTGCTACGTGCTTCAAACCTTATTTTAAAAACCAAAGTACTTGCAATGTTGTTCAAAATAATGAAAGATACATATGAGCATTTAATTCTCAATCTAACGTACGTGTTGTGTGTTGTTGGATACATAAAACTAACAAAAGCC
The DNA here is from genome assembly GCF_019279795.1 of Protopterus annectens. Taxonomy (NCBI): domain Eukaryota; kingdom Metazoa; phylum Chordata; order Ceratodontiformes; family Protopteridae; genus Protopterus; species Protopterus annectens. The sequence goes on along the minus strand of NC_056747.1, from coordinate 351,279,874 downwards.
ATCATGTTCAAAGCTATTAAAAATATATAATATAAAAGTTAAAATACTTGGCATTATGGACTGCTCACCATAAAATAAATTTTGGTGAACATAATAGCTGTCGGAACAAACCAAACCTTTTTTGCATTTAACAACTAGTGCTGAATGCTGTAGATGGCAATAAAGAAGTATTAAAAAACTATAAAATAGCGTATTTACATACAACAATACATTTCATTGTAGCAGAGAACTTGTGTTACTGTAATGTTATAATTTAATAAATTAAGATCACTGGAATTGCTATTTGTGTGTGTCCAGTGAACTATAAATAATTTATGACAATAGAATATTCTGTATCAAACATCACATGAAATAAATATAAATTGAGAAATATTGATCATTTATTAATTAAATATATTGTGATCATATTAAATAAGTTATGAAATTTTATATTAAATAATATTGAGTAGTGTTAAAATTGTTAAAATAAACAACGTATAAATATGGGGAACGTGAGAATGTATAATGAAGGAATAATAGACAATAAATAGAAAAGTGTGCACAACATTTGTTTAAAAATAAATGTTGTAAAAAATGGAATCTAAAAATTCATTACAATAAAGGCTGTACTACAATATTTAAAACCTTTCCTTAGTATCAAGAAGTAAAACAATTTAAACCACAGTTGATCAACTTTGTGATTAGTGTAGTCATGTTGTTTGACAATGGTACCTATACAAATCTAGAAACAAGGGGTAATGAAAAATGAAAAGCTGTATGTGAGCTTTGATTGTATCAAAAAGAATAAAAAGATTACAGTTTCGCCCGTCTTAGTTTCAAAAGACTAGTGATGCTAATGGCTTCATTCAAGCCCGGAGGTTTTGCTGCATTTAGTCTTAACTGCCAGTTTAGCTCTTTAAATTCTATTGTTGTCTCCCAGTCTCCGCCTCTAGGGTTTAATGGTACCTGCTCAATAACCATAAATTTGAGTGTCATCTTGGGGCAAACTATCTTTTTATCTAATCTTTTTATTCTTTTTGATACAATCAAAGCTCACATACAGCTTTTCATTTTTCATTTTTCATTACCCCTTGTTTCTAGATTTGTATAGGTACCATTGTCAAACAACATGACTACACTAATCACAAAGTTGATCAACTGTGGTTTAAATTGTTTTACTTCTTGATACTAAGGAAAGGTTTTAAATATTGTAGTACAGCCTTTATTGTAATGAATTTTTAGATTCCATTTTTTACAACATTTATTTTTAAACAAATGTTGTGCACACTTTTCTATTTATTGTCTATTATTCCTTCATTATACATTCTCACGTTCCCCATATTTATACGTTGTTTATTTTAACAATTTTAACACTACTCAATATTATTTAATATAAAATTTCATAACTTATTTAATATGATCACAATATATTTAATTAATAAATTATCAATATTTCTCAGTTTATATTTATTTCATGTGATGTTTGATACAAAATATTCTATTGTCATAAATTATTTATAGTTCACTGGACACACACAAATAGCAATTCCAGTGGTCTTAATTTATTAAATTATAACATTACAGTAACACAAGTTCTCTGCTACAATGAAATGTATTGTTGTATGTAAATACGCTATTTTATAGTTTTTTAATACTTCTTTATTGCCATCTACAGCATTCAGCACTAGTTGTTAAATGCAAAAAAGGTTTGGTTTGTTCCGACAGCTATTATGTTCACCAAAATTTATTTTATGGTGAGCAGTCCATAATGCCAAGTATTTTAACTTTTATATTATATATTTTTAATAGCTTTGAACATGATGGCTTTTGTTAGTTTTATGTATCCAACAACACACAACACGTACGTTAGATTGAGAATTAAATGCTCATATGTATCTTTCATTATTTTGAACAACATTGCAAGTACTTTGGTTTTTAAAATAAGGTTTGAAGCACGTAGCACTTTAAATTCAAAACCTATTAATGGTTTCTTAATTGTTTGATTTCTGAATTGGAGGTGTGATATAAGCACACCCGTTATGCTTGTGGTTCATCTTGAAAAAGCCTGTCATAGTACGGGTGAAAGCGCTTGATTTACACTTGTTTTCTGTTCGTGCAGTTCGTTGATTTTGTTATATAATAAAGAAATCTATTTACTCAACGCTGAAGATTTTTTGGATTCCCATTGTGAAGAGTTTATTGGATTGTATCAGTGCATTTGCTATTCTATGTTGTGCAACTTCTAAACAAAGGTATATGGCATCTAAGTCCAAGGAAGTCATTGTTCCACTGTATTTGGCATTCATCAGACCAATCATTGAGTACAGTGCCCCCTTTGGTATGTACCTAACCAGGCATAGCCAATAACTGGATCATCCACAGAGGTTCCTCACTAAAAGAATACAGGGCGTAAGTAAAATGTCCTATGCAGACTGCCTCAAGGCCCTATCCCTGTATTCTGTCACCAGAATTACCCGTTCTAAAGACTTAAACCTTGCCTGTGATATAAATAAGACCTGCTGGAGAGATAGGTATGTATCCTAGAGACTACCGCATCTATGGAACATGCTCTCCATCCATGTTAAACAGAGTTTCTCTTTCCTCCCTAACCCAATTCAAGTGCATCTTCGACAACTGAATGGTAAACCAGAAATTCATCCCTGGCTTGGCATCTATGTGTCTAATGGACACAGGTAACCTGTAAATGGATCATCTCCCAGGCCCATGCTTACACTTATCAAGGGTATCAGAATTTGTCAGATATCTGGGTTGCATGGCTAGGCTTAAAAAAGCCCTTATGGTCATTAGCCTAGTAAACACTAATGAACCTATGAACCTATAAACTCTCAGCCAGGATGATGACCTGGAAGGCTAACTTACAAACTTTGAGAGGATTGCTACCCAAGAAGGTTAGGACCTGTCTACCTTGACAGTGTTATCATAGACACATCATCGGATAACCTCTCAATGCAAACATGGACATTCACACTGCATATTATGGAGACTTTGATAAGGTTAGAAAAAAATGTTTTTTAAACAAGAAATATCTTTATTAAATTATCATGTATGACATAGGCAATCTTACATTTATATAAATGAAAACAAACTATAGGGACATAATTTCAGTTGCAAACATTACACATTACAAACCATGCTGACACAATTTTAGCTGCAAACATTATACATCACTTATAAAATATCCAGTCTTTGTCAAATATTACATAGCTCATTCAAATCCTGCCTTCTTTTAAACCTTGTTCCTCCTCTACATGTATTCATCCCATTTTTTCCTATGTAGTTTGCTCCCACCCTTTTTTAAAGATCCCAATTCCACTTGTTTTATCTCTGTTACTATATTTAATACTTCTAGTAAAGTTGATTTAGACTTTGATTTCCATTTTCTAGTAATTGCTTTTTTGGTAGCCATCATAATTAGGCTCAGCAAGGCCTTACTATGTCTAGGCAATTCTGATTCTGTATCATAGCTCAGAAAAATCTGTGGATGTAGTTACCTCAATTTGCTCACCCAGTATATCCCACAGAGCAATCTGCAGAGGATCTTTAAAGTCTGCCAACTCATTACACTCCCAGAAAATATGTTCCCAGTTACCTCTTTCTTTCCCATCACATCTCCAACATTTGCTGTCTACTTGAGTAAAAATTCTTTGCAGTATACTTGGGATATAAAAATATCAATATAAACACTTATAAGCAAAAATCCTAAATCTTCTAGACTTTGTTGCATAGTTGGGAGACCTATATATTATATCCCCCATTCTTTCTTTGTGAATTGCTTATCCAATTTCCCTTCCCAATCCTTTCTAACCTCCTCTGATTCTTATAGTTATCATGTAATATTTTATATGTTCTACTAATTATTCCTTTCTTAATGGCAACTTATGTTCTAAATTCTGCTAAAAACCCTACCAGTGCTGGTCCTTGGATTAGGACCCCCCCCCTTTATTTCTTTCTCTTTGCCTATATTCTGATATCAATCCTTGATAGGGAAGGCAATCTCTAACCTGCAGTCCAAATACATTCTTAGCATCTTCCTATTCTTTTACCTCTCCCTCTCTAGTTATTTGCTCCCAATACCTTGGTTTCTTTGCCAGTTTTCTCCAATAAATTCTAGCCCCCCCCCCCTCTTGCCTATTGTCTGTTTCCATAATTACAGTCACCCTTAGCAGAATCTCCCTTCTCCATTCCTGTATTGGCTTAGTTCTTAGAATACTTTCTGCTACTTCATGAATATAATATTCTGTATGATTATTGTTATTTGCCTCAAAGGTCTGCATCCAAAATCCCGCTTTGTCCTTATATCTTAAGCCCCCCCCCCGTTTCATCATCATCATCTCTTTCCACTTTAAATTATAGTTGTCTGCTTGTACTATGCATAGGAGCCTTAACTGTGTTGCTCTGAAATACCCCATTCAAATCAGGTAATCCCAATCCACCTTGTTGTCTTGGAAGAATAAGCTTATGCCTCTTGACTCTTGTTGTCTTCCCCTCCCAGAAAAAATCCTTCAGCTCTCTAATAAAGGCTAACTACAACTTTTCCTCTGGTCAATAAAAATATGCCTGACTTGTCTATAAGACTAAATAAAGAGGATAAAAACATTTTAAGTGCTTGTCAGGGGCAGCTCGTGCTATAGGACTGCAGGACTGCAGCCCCCCCCCAACTGTAAAAAGAAAAAAGAAAAATAAATTGCGAGTCCCCCCCACTGTATAAAGTTAATAGAATAAAAAAAAAATTCACAAGTCCCGGAACTCCACGCATGTGTGCTTAGTTCCTGACTTTTGTGTTAGGCAGTCCGGAACTCCACTCATGCATGTGTGCTTAGTTCCTGAACTCCATACTGCTCTATTAGGCAGTCCAGATAGGGAAGGAAGGGAACTCCGCCCTACCAGCCCAGACGTCTGTGCGGTGATGACCTCACAGCCTGGAAGAACACCGGGCTGCATCACCCGCAGGATGGAGGCTTCAGCCTACTCACATCTCGCGGGGAAACCAGAACAGCCTGCGTGGGCTGCTATGGAGGACGGACAGGTGATCAGGCTGCTGCAGAGGATGGATTCAGGCCACTACAGAGGACTTAGCTGCCATGGAGGAACAGATCGGATCTGCTGCAGAGGACGAGAACTTAGATCTGCTGGAGGTGTGTGTGTGTGTGTGTGTGTGTGTGTGTGTGTGTGTGTGTGTGTGTGTGTGTGTGTGTGTGTGTGTGTGTGTGTGTGTGATGCCCCAGTTGCTACATGGTAGTGGGTAGAGAATAAGGCTTGAACCCTGTATCTTGGGCCCAAGTGGCAAGAGCCTAAATTCCCTACCCACCACCATTTGTAAAACATTTGCAGATTTTTGCCTCATATTGTTCTGTTCTGTTCCTCATAAAATCTGTGGTTTCTGTATTTTTGCTTCTTAACACAGCCAGTAGTGCAGTGGTAGCATTGTTGTCTGACAGCTACAGGTTGTCTGGTTTGATTCTTGGCTGGGGTGCCTTCTGTATGGAGTCTGCATGTCCTCCTTGTGTTTATGTGGGTTTGCTCTGGTGTCCTTGATGGATATTTTTTCCTATTTTATGGACTGTATTCCCCCATTATTGGCTTCGTCCAGGTTTTTTTGTGCCAAGGTTGACAGCTATGGTGATAACTGAACTCACTAAATATGTTTGGGGGCTGTATTCCCCCATTATTGGCTTTGTTCAGGTGTTTTGTGCTAAGATGTTGACAGCTATGGTGAAAACTGAATTCACTAAATGGTAGCCATTTAAGTTTCAGTCTTCCTTTCTTTCATAAAACAGATAATTTGGCATAGTGGTATGTTGCTCTGACTGTTTTGCACAGGGTCCTGGGTTCAATACTTGGCAGTGAAATGTATGGTGATAACACAGCATTTTATTCTAGCAACTTTCCAACATTATACAAGCAATGTTTAAAATGTGTCCCTGTTTTTTGGTCTTTTGCCCCCCCCCCTCCTAAATTTTAGATTTCTCCAGATTTCTCATGCTGCAAAGTTCAGAGATGTAGCTGAGTGTCAAGTAGATTTTACAAGAAGCTGAGAGCTGCAGGGGAACAAAAGTTTAGTGCTGCTTATGCCAAGTCTGCTTGCATTGTTAATAGCATAATAGATAGTGTACTTGCTTTTGATGCAGAAGACTGTGGGTTCTACTCCCACAGTAGGTGGATGCATTGCTGATACTGTACTGTATTGTAAAGGGGGTGGATGCTGCAGTCCTTTTTGGTGAAGATACTTAATAACTATGAACCTGTTATCAGTTTGCCATCCATTCCCTATTGCAACATTACTAGCTTATCGTTTTTTAATGCAAATTAGGCAATTTATTCCTCAAGGGCAACAGGCACTTTATTTGTAGATGAAACAATGAAATATAAAGTTGTTTGCTAGCAGCAACCTTTTCATTAGTTAGATTTCTTTAATGTGGAATTATTTAGATGACTTTTACTTCTTCAGAGATTGTGCATATTTACTGATACTGGTGGACTGTAGAAGTTTGAGTAGGCTTTCATGGTAGAAATGTTCTGAATTGAGCAGTTTTGTCGTTATTGGTGCATGCATTTGCTTTCATTGTTTACTGGAAAAATTTTCTGAATTGGGCAATTTTGTCATTATTGGTGCATGCATTTTGTTTCATTGTTTACTAGAAAAATGTTCAAAACAAATTTAAAATGCCCTCTAACAACTGTACTGTATTGTACAAGGAATATAATTTAATACAATCAGGAAGGTGTATCAAAGACCACATGTATGTTTTGTGTGCAAGGGGCCTATGATTTGAAAACAATCCAAAGTTAATCTTTATCTGCCACTGGCAAAATGTATTTTCTTTGAATGTGGGTTTCAATGCTGTTTCAATGAATGTGAGTTTCAAGGGCAGAGATGTTCCAATGCTAAGTCTGTTTTCATTATGAGATTGCATTGCTTTATTTAGCAGATGTAATAGTGTTTGTGCTGTAAAATGCAAAATAAAACTTTCAAATAAAGTCCATAGATTCATAGAAGTAAAGCAGTATGCACATTAGTGTTTATGGTAAATGGGGTGAAATAGCCAAGTAATGGTTCATTGGAATGGCTAAAGGAGGGATCCTCCATTCGACCATGATTTTGTGAGGGGGAAGGGCGGCAAACTCAAAGACAGCCCCGGCTGAACTATACCTCTCAACTGTCGAGATTTTCACAGAACGAATAGATTTTTACTTCTTATTTTTGGTTTGTTCCTCATAAAATGTGTGGTTTTCTGGCAAATAATTTAGGAATTATGTCACTAAATAATGACAGACACTAAGTTTCAGACTTCATAACCTTCAGAAAAATGCATGCTAAAGCAAGACCTGTTATTCTATCAATTGTCTCAGTTTATACAACAATTTATAGTACTGTTTATATGTTCCCCCAGTATATTTGGCCTTGTCCAGATTTCCTGCATTAACAGGTTGAGAGGTACGTGCAAATAAATTGCTTTATAGAATTAGGCATATCCAAACCTCTCAACTGTCCCCGATTATGGCTCAAAATGTTGCTCTTCCCCTAATAATCCCACGGCAAAATGGCAATTTTGGAAGAAAACGTGGAGGGCTTACAATTAAGAAATAACTGTAATAATCAGAGTTATAGGTTACTTTTATTTCAGAAATGCATGTAGATTCTTTTATTTTGTCAGCTGCTCAAGTTAGCAGTACTAATATTAAAAATGTGTCCCTTCTTTGAAAGGTTCCTAGCTGTATTGTGTGGCTATTTTATATTTTTGCATCACATTTTTGGTCCATTTTTCATAAAATTGTGTTTTTTTGGCAAATTGGTGGCAAATCATTAAAAACTAAAGTTAGAAAATAATGACAGACATTTGAGTATCAGATTTTGTACCTTTCAGAAAATTCATACTAATGCAAGACCTACTATTCTATTATTTTTCTTAATTTATAAGAGCAATATTTAAAAATTGTCCTTATTTTTGGGCCTTTGTCCCACTTCTATATATGGCTCTGTCCATATTTCTTGTTCTGAGGTTGAGAGGTATGACAAATGTGTCAGGGCCATCACAGTCAGCGAGAGACATTTCAAATTGTGACATACTTGTTGCACCCCACTCCCCTATGTAGTGACTCTGCATGTGTCAAAGCAAGGCAAGGAGCAGTTATGCAGAGTATCCCCTCATCCAAGGTAGATACAAGTGCTACTTTTATTCTGTCCTTGATTTTGCAGAATGTTATGGTTTCTGTCATATTTTTATACTGTTGATTTATGCTTATTATTACTCAGAAAGTGCCTGTTGCTCTGTGTTTAAGTAGCAATGCTTTAATGACCATCAGGTAAGCTTGTCTGAGATTGTAAGATGCAAGTAAGCTTTAATAAGCATACTGTTAAAGAATTGCCAGCATTGAAAGCTTTTCTGTTGTTGTCATGCAGAGAATACTTACATAACTAGATAATGTATAAGCCTTGGGTACTGAAATGCATATGACAGTATTTGTAATAAAGGACAGGATTACATCATTTTAAGAAGCTCATTACATTTGTTGGAGACTTGCAGTCATCTTTGCAGACTTTACCTGTAAACCAAACAGAATGCCAATCTATCATGTATGGTCCATTATCTGTACAGTAATCCTTTAAGCAATGTATCTTGGGCTTGTTTCTTGTTTGCTTTTCATTTTTACTTTGATCATGTTTTCCCCATGAAACAAGTAGATAGTTATCAGGCAGCAGGTCTTTTTTGGATAAGAAACATTTTTACAAGTGGGGGTATCACAGCGATTGCTACTTTTAGCATGTTACTTGGTACTTTAATAAAGCTGAATATAAATTATAATTAGAACTGCAGTGCAAGGAGAAGTGGTTTGAGTTGAGTGCTGCTTGTTTTTCTTATACTTGATTTTGACTGGCATTCCAGTAATGTATTTAAAAAGTAATTTATTTTTTCATGCCTCACAACCTTTTTGTTTCCATCTAGATATTAAGTAAGCTATCGTGCAGCCAATGCATTGAAATATTTTTTTTTCTCCTACACTTCATTTTGTCTTGATTGGACTCTCACAATGATGGTTTGGCACCCAGGGCAGTGTATTTAATTAAAGTTACAGTTTTGGTGGTTTTGAGCATAGCCCCTCCCCTTTCTAGTTGGCCATACCCCTTCCCATTGACCCCACCCATTCAGCTGTCTGCTGCAGTCCCCCTTTGATTTGAAGTCACCAGCCGCCACTGGTGCTTGTAACTTACTATCGATATCCATATAACAGAGTTTCCAATTTCTCAGTTTTTGTATTATTTTTTGTTTAGTCTCTTCCCACATATCCTTAGCTGCAACACCAGAATAATTTTTAATCCATATTCCTAAATACTTTATTTTATCATGTCCCCATAAATATGTTCATTTCTGAACCAATTTGTGTCTGGGTACATAATTTACAGCTATTGCCTTTGTTTTAGCTTCATTAATTTTGTATCCCAAAAAGATTTGAAACTGTCTCAGCATGTTTTGCAATACCGTAATGTCCCTTTCTGGTTTTGTGAGGTATAAAATAATATCACCTGCAAATAGAGCCAGCTTTTCTTGATTACCATACCAATTATATTCTTGAATTTCTGAATCTTTTATTTTCTTTACCAGTGGTTCTAAATATAATGCAAATAACAAAGGGGAGAGAGGACACTCCTGCCTGGGTTCCTCTGCTCAAGAAGAAATTATCAGACAGGACCCCATCCACTTTAATTTTCACCTCCAATCCCTCATAGAGCCTCCTAATCAACCTTATAATTTTATCAGGGAATGCAAATGCTTCCATTGCTCTGCTGATTAAAGTCCCAGCGTATTCTGTCAAATACTTTCTCTGCATCAAGACCCACCAATAATAGTGGTATTTTCTTACATTCTGTTTCCCTCTGGATCATCAGTGTTCTGTTAATGTTGTCAAATGTCTGGCTCCCATCCACAAAACCACACTGATCCATATCTGTCAATTTTGAATCACCTTTGCCATTCTTTAAGCCATTGTAGACAAGCACTTTATAATCATGGTTTAGTATTGAAATGGGCCTGTATGAAGCTGGATCCGATGAATCTTTACCCTCTTTGGGTATTACAGCTACCACTGCTTTCTTCCAGGGTGTTAGTAATTCTCCTTCTCTTAAAATATTGTTAAACAAAACCTTCCAGATCTTTATTAGTTTTTTCCCTCCTAGCTTCCAAACTTCAACAGGAATACCATCTATTCCTGGGAACTTTCCTGTAGACTGGTTATACATCACAATTTTTATCTCATCTCCTCCTGTCCTGTTAGTAGTTAAGACTTCTCTACCTCTGTGGAAGAATTAAATATGCCAAGGTTAAACATTTCCATTTGTACCTTTTTTTTATTTCCATATTTCTCTGTTTTATACAGACTTTCATAGAATTTCTGAAATATTTCTAATATTTCTACAGGATCTCTTGTTACCTTCCTTGTTATAGGCTCCATAAGCTTGGTGACAGCGCTTTCTACTTTCTGTTGCTTGAATCTTGTGCTAAGTTTTTGTGCTCTGGAGTAATCAAAAAACAGTTGCTTAACAGCAGTCTTTCTAAACTGATACATATTATTAAGGTAATCCCTTATTTTCTGCTTAACATTCTGCAGTTGCTCCTCTTATTGTTCTGTGAGATTCCCCTTATTTTGCAATACTTTAACATTTGTCAGTCCCTCTAAATAATTCTTGTTAATTCTTAACCATATCTCCCGTCCTTTTATTTCCACTCTATTTTTAAACTCCACTTTAATTTTATCCCACTCCCTAGCTATATTTTCAGAAGAAATGCCAATCCACTCTATTAGCTCCTGAAAAATTCCCATTGCTCTTTCCTTAAATTCCTCTGTTTTCAACAGATAGATGGGAAAGCACCAGTGTATCATTTTTATTTCATTCCCCTGTGTTTTTATTTCAGTTATTACTGACGCATAATCTGAAATAGTAATCGGGTGTGTATCAAGACCTTCAACTAAATGCACATATTCCTGTGAAATGGAAATTCTGCCTAGCCTAGCCGAGTTTTTGTATCTTCGGGAATATGTAAATTCACTCCAACTTCTAGTACGGAATTTGCATCTTCCATGCCAAATATTTCAATGACTTTCTTTAAAAATCTACCCTCCTTTGTTAGATTTCCCTTCTGGGCCCCCCAGACACATTTTCACTATTGCAAATCAAATTCCAGTCTCCTCCTATAAGTAAGATTCCTTGCTGAAAAATGATTATTTCTCACAGAATTTTCTTAAGCTCCATTATAACATTTTTAGGTGGAATATAAATATGTGCCAGTGTAATTCTCCTCCCAGTAAGCCCCTTAGAACTACAAATCTAGCATTAATTGTCTTTTTGTATCCTCTTCTATCACTATTTGAGATTATCTTGCAATTAATATAATGTACTTCCTTTGCCCCAGGTATTCTGCTGAATTACCATCATAAAGACCTTTCTTTATCAAATTCATAAGTTCACTTCTTTCCAAGTGCATCTCCTGTAGCATAGTTACAAGGGGGTGCTGAAAAGTTCTAAGCCTGACCAGGAAGGGAATGACGTGGAGTCATGAAACTTACAAGTTATTCAACATACTCTCCCTGAAGTTCAACACACTTGGCACATAGTGTCAGAAGTTTCTGTAACCATGACAAAAAAAAAGTCTGAAGTCTGATCACTGAAATATTGCTCCACTGCTTCAATCACCTCCGAATCACACAAAAATTACCGCCCTTTCAAACTCTTTTTAAGGTTTAGAAGCAAGAAATAGTCAGATGGAGCAAGATCTGGTGAGTAGGGTGGATGGTCTATGCACTCAGACAACAATTTCGTCAAACCATCTATCATTTTGCCAGCCTTGTAAACAGATGCATTATCTTGCAAAAAGTGACTCCTTTCTGCAGCTTCCCTCTCCTTTTTTCTTTCAATGCCTCCTTTAATTGGCACAGTAAGTTACAGTAGTATTCTGCATTAATTGTTTGGCCCCTTGGAAGATAGTCAGTCATTACAACACCTTCCTGATCTGAAAACACTGTGGCCATGACCTTTTCTGCTGACATTTGGGTCTTGAACTTTTTTGGCCTTGGTGAACCTGGAGTGCTGCCATTGCATGGACAGTTATTTTGTCTCAGGATAATAGTGGTATAACCATGTTTCATCAACAGCAACTAGTCATTCCAAAAATTTGGCACCAGCTTGATGAAAATGCCACATAATCAACTTGGAAATTTCCACTCAAAATCATTTCTCATTGGCATTCAAACATTTGGGCACTCACTTGGCTCACAGCTTCTGCATACCCAGCTGCTCATGGACTATAAACCCAGCAAGTTCTCTGGATATTTGTAGTATTGCAGCAATTGTTTTAGCCAATGTTCACTGATCTGCCAAAATCAGGTCATGGACATGGTCAACAATTTCAGGAGATGACACCGTTTGAAGCCTCCAAGCCCTTGCTGCATCTTCGGTCTTGAAATCTCCACCTGAAAGTTTGCCCACCACTTCTCCATAGGTGAGTAAGAAGGGCACTTGTCACTCAATGCTTGTATCATGCATTCATGGATATAACACAAATAAAGGTGAAGACCTCAGAGCTGATTCCACTTTATTTAATTGAGCGCTTACATCCTATAGCTCTTTGCCAGCCATAGCTGTTTGCCAAATTGTTGTAAATGATCATGCCAACTTTAAGCTGTATAATTATAGTGCTATGGAAGTTAAAACTTCTTGGGCTAACTTATTTGAACATGGCCTAACATTAGCTCCAACAAGAAGGGCTAAAATAGAAAAATATTGATTCAATTTAAGCTCTATTTTAGGAAACTTAATTGTGTATTTTATTTCAAAGATGGTGCTAAACGAGTGCAGGATATACCTTGTACCATCAAAAGGCCTAGTGAATTTGATCCTCCATCCCATCCCATGGTCTTGTTAGTTGAGAAAATTTATGAAGTTGAATTTGGAAGTCTTTTGAAGTCACCTTCTACATGGCACACTTCATCATAAAAGGGTTCTCCTCCAGGAAAAAAGAGGTCATTGTTCCCCTCTACTCGACACTCATTAGACCCATTATAGAGTACAACGCCCCTTTTGGAATGTACCTCACAAGACATCTGCAGCAGCTGGAAAGGCCACAGAAGTACCTCACAAAGAGGATTACTGTCCTCAAACAAATGCCCTACACTGACCGCCTCAAAAAACTCCAGCTTTACGTCATAGCATATCGCCTACTCAGAGGTGATCTCTGCCTAACATATAAAGCTATGTCAAACCCAGAGCTGTTGGACATGCTACACCTAAAGAAATCCCAATCCCTCAAAGCTACATGCTCTAGGGACCTAAACCTTGTCACCACAATGCACAGGACATGCTGGAGGGATAGATTCCTATCCCAGAGACTTCCCATACTCTGGAACAGGCTACCCATCTATGTCAAGCAAAGTTCTTCATTAACACTCTTCAAGAAAAATCTTGATGAGTGGATTAGAAATAGGAAATACACCCTGGGGATCACTTCTGTGTCTCTGCTCGACAGTGGCACAGGAGAATAACTTTCTTGGGTGGTGTAAGCCAGGGAACCTTGTTGGCTAGGCTTACGAAGGCCCTTGGGCCTATAGCCTAGTACCTACCTGTGAACCTATTGAACATACTAGTATTTTGGTGGAATTTAACCTCAATGAGGATGAAAGAGCTTTATTAAGTGAAATGATATGGAACAAGCAGATCAAGGTTATGAAGCTTGATAAGGGTGGGGGCTTAGTAGTTATGGATGCAAATGATTATATCAACAAAATGTTAAGTGTGCTGTATTCAGATACATAGGAGAAAGCATCAGTTAATCAAACGAATATAGCATCTAGAGATATTGATTTAACTTTAGAAGATATGTTATTTAACCATCAGATTACTAGGGAAGACTTTAATTTTGTATTACTCCATAACCCTAAGACCCCCACCATTTTTGGTATTCCCAAAATATATAAGAGCCTTGCAGACCCTCCTATGCATCCAATAGTTGATGTAAAAGCTTCAAAGACCTTTTATTTTTTCTGGTTAAATACATAGATTTTTGTACAAATAACATTTTTGGGAGCAATCCATTTTTATTAAAAGACTTGTGGGATTTTTTATCTAAAATTTTGAATGAATTTAGTCATGAATTGAAGTTTGTTCCCATTGATGTGCAATATTTATATTCTGTTATTTCTCATGATGTAGGCATTGTCTGATTTTATGAATATCTTTGTTTTTATACAGATTTAGACACAGACAAACCAAATGTTCTTAGAGTTTTTATGACTATGGTTTTGGAGAACAGTTTTTTTGATTTTTCAGAACCAGTTGTTTAGACAGAAGACTGGCTTGGCAATGGGAGTGGTTTGTGCCCCCATGTTTGCTAACACTGTTCTTTCATTTTGGGAAATTAACTTTGTTGTCAATTCTGAATTTAAGGAATCTTGGGTCTTTTACGGACGCTTCCTTGATGATATGTTTTTTTTTTTTCTGGAAGACAGTGAGGATGGATTAAATGAATTCTTTGAATATTTGCATACTACAAAAGATGTTTTATGGTTTACAATGGATGTTGAAGATGGATCAGTTATTTTTTTACATTTAACTATTGGAACGAATAAGGAAAACAAATGTTTTGAATAAGCCTGCTTACTCTAATTCTTTTCTTCACTTTAAGAGCATACATCCTGTGCACCAGAAAAAAGCCCTTATAAAGGGACAGTATGAACAGTATGTAAGGCTAGCCAGGACCTTAATGCGGTGGTACAGCGGTAGCGTTGTTGCCTCACAGCAATATGTACTCCTGTTCGATTCTCGGCTGGAGTGCCTTCTCTGTGGAGTCTGCATGTCCTCCCTGCGGTCGAGTGGCCACCGAAAGACATGTGTAAATGGGCATGCCTTCATTGAAGGTTGGGCTTCGGGCTGGCAACTCAGCACCATAAAAATCGACTGCCAATCATTAGCGGACCGGAGTTCCACTGTGGCAACCCCTAACCGGGAAAAGCTGAAAAGACAAACAACATGTAAGGCTAGTCAGGATCATTACTAATGAGCTGGAGTTTGTCTTTGGAAGTGATAAGTTGAGAAATATGTCTAGTATGGGGTATACCCTGAATCTTAAGGAAGTGAAAGAAAAAGGAGGATGGGCCATTTTGTGCCCCTTTTAGGAAATAGTGCCAGAGCTTCACCCAGCCAAACAGGGGAGGTTGTTACTACCAACCATTTAATAAAGCTCTTATTTTTGCATTTAGTGGTACTTTCTATGATCTAAGGACTATGATACACAGGAATTGGAAGATTTTTGGGGTGAATCAGCTGTATCTGGGGAGTGTGGTGAAAAACCTGTTATTGTATACAAAAAGGTCTTATGTCTTAAAACCTTACTAGAAACTCCTGTTAAAGAAAAACAGGAGGGCAGGATGGTTAGATGTGGCCATTGTGCACAATACCCTTATATTGCTGAAGGGTCTGCCTGTTATGGTGAGATTAGATTGTATCAAAAGTTTTGTTGTGGCAGTAAAGGGGTGGTCTTCATGGCCCTTTCAACATAGATAATAAAACTATTATTGTTCCTTGTGTGATAAAAAATATTTCACTTTTGTTTTTAGTTGCAGTAATAATGTATTCCTCTATTTCTAGTCACTTCGCACTACAGGACTGATCTTCGTGTTATGAAAAATATGAATTTCAATTGTATAACATGATTACAGTAAGAAAACAAGGTTGGACACTTAGGAGGGAGAAAAGGACCTGGCCAGACAGAGGAACCGAGCTAGTAAAGATGTGCGGCAGGTAAAGTTGATAAAGGATAATGGGGAAACATACTCACAAGTGAGGAGAGTGTGTTGAGGAGATGGAAAGAGTACTTTTAGGGGTTGATGACTGAAGAGAATGAGAGCGAGAGAAGGTTGGATGATGTGCGGATAGTGAATCATGAAGTACAATGGATTAGCAAGGAGGAAGTAAGGATAGCTATGAAGAGAATGAAGAATGGAAAGGCTGTTGGTCCAGATGACATACCTGTGGAAGCATGGAGTTGTTTAGGTGAAATGGCAGTGGAGTTTTTAACCAGATTGTTTAATGAAATCTTGGAAAGTGAGAGGATGCCTGAGGAATGGAGAAAAAGTGTTTTGGTACCGATTTTTAAGAATAAGGGTGATGTGCAGAGCTGTAGTAACTACAGAGGAATTAAATTGATCAGTCACAGCATTAAGTTATGGGAAAGAGTAGTGGAAGCTAGGTTAAGAAGGGACGCAGTGATTAGTGATCAGCAGTATGGTTTCATGCCGGGAAAGAGCACTACAGATGCGATGTTTGTTCTGAGAGTGTTGATGGAGAAGTACAGAGAAGGGCAGAAGGAGTTGCATTGTGTTTTTGTAGACTTAGAGAAAGCATATGACAGGGTGCCTAGAGAGGAGTTGTGGTATTGTATGAGGAAGTCGGGAGTGTCAGAGAAGTATGTAAGAGTGGTACAGGATATGTACGAGGGTAGTGTGACAGCGGTGAGGTCTGCAGTGGGAGTGACGGATGCATTTAAGGTGGAGGTGGGGTTACATCAAGGATCAGCTCTGAGCCCTTTCTTATTTGCAGTGATGATGGACAGGTTGACAGACGAGATCAGACAGGAGTCCCCGTGGACTATGATGTTTGCAGATGACATTGTGATCTGTAGTGAGAGTAGGGAACAGGTAAAGGAGACCCTGGAGAGATGGACATATGCTCTAGAGAGAAAAGGAATGAAGGTCAGCAGACTAAGACAGAATATGTGTGTGTGAGTGAGAGGGAGGACAGAGGAATGGTGAGGATGCAGGGAGTAGAGGTGGTGAAGGTGGATGAGTTTAAATACTTGGGATCAATAGTTCAGAGTAACGGTGAGTGTGGAAGAGAGGTGAAGAAGAGTGTACAGGCAGGATGGAGTGGGTGGAGAAGAGTGTCAGGAGTGATTTGTGACAGACGAGTACCAGTAAGAGTGAAAGGGAAGGTCTACAAGAGGGTAGTGAGACCAGCTATGTTATATGGGTTGGAGACAGTGGCATTGACAAAAAATCAGGAGTTAGAGCTGGATGTGGCAGAGTTAAAGATGTTAAGATTTGCACTGGGTGTGACGAGGGTGGACAGGATTAGGAATAAGTATATTAGAGGGTCAGCCCAGGTTGGAAGGTTTGGAGACAAAGCCAGAGAGGCAAGATTACATTGGTTTGGACATGTGCTGAGGAGGGATGCTGAGTATACTGGGAAAAAGATGCTAAGGATGAAGCTACCAGGTAACAGGAAAAGAGGAAGGCCTAAGATAAGGTTTATGGATGTGGTGAGAGAGGATGTGCAGGTGGTTGGTATGACAGAGCAAGATGCAAAGGACAGGAAGAAATAGAAACAGATGATCCGCTGTGGTGACCCCTAACGGGAACAGCCGAAAGAAGATGATGATGATGACAGTAAGAAAACAGTGCTCCTGTTTCCATTTATTCTGCAGGCTGTAGTTCTGTTTCAACATGCTGCATTCATAAAATATAATTTATTGATATGACAGTGTTGCAAACAAAGTTTAAATGTGATGGCACAATTGTAATTCATTGCACAGTACATAGTGAATTATATTTCTTTTATAACAAGAAAAGAATGCTGGTAATCTGACACAGTGTAGTATTGAATTCAAGTTTGGCAAATTAAGAAAAAAAATACTCAGTTAAAATATCAGGACTAGTACTATCATTATATTCACTACAGTTATACTTTTTAAATGAAGCACTCAGTGCAGTAATACAGTAATACTATTTTCTTACTGTGATAAAAATATGCATTTCACTGTTTTCTATGGTTGCATTAAGAATAGTATTTGTTCATTCACTCATTAGTTCATTTGTTCATTAACCAGGATAGTCCAACTGAGTAAAAGCCAATTTTCAGCAGAGACCCAAGGAGAAGAGCACCAAAATATACATTTTTAAATTTACTATTGTAATTAATTGCACAGTATCATATTCTGTTTAATGTCTTCATGAGTGATAATTACATATTCCATGGTTGCAATACAAATATATTGTTACTGTTCTCATTTAATGTACAGTATGTAGATTTGTTAAGATAGTTTATGAATGTGGTATATTTAAACAGCATTATGCAAAATAATTTCAGATGTGCTGCTACTTTTGCAAGTGATTGTGCATTATTAAAATACATTTCCTTTATACCAGTAAACGAATGCTGACATTTTAATACACTGTGTAGTATTCAATTCAGAAAAAAATAACTATTCCACTACAAGAAAGACTTTCAGTGAAATGTTTTAATACAGTAACATTGTAATGAAAAACATGAATTTCACTTTTCTTAGCTGGATGGAGTAAAAATATAGGTTGGTATTCATAGTCGTTTGCGCAAATGCGATAGGCATATCCCTGATGCTTACAAATGAGTGTAGTAACAGGAGATTCATGGAGGCCATTTACAGTAATACAAAAGGCCATAAAAATAACAAGAAGCAAATGAGAAACACTGAACAATGGTGTATGCTAATGAGGTGGTTTTGCAATTCATAGTCTGACATCCACATGGTATGCACATCCATTGTTAAAAGTGATACTTTGCCTTTGACATTGGAGTTACAACCCATGAACTTGACACAGCCATCCCTTCAGTAGTTTTCCCAAGTGTGCATGAACACCATCCTGGCACACAAATTAATTATTTCCCCCAGCCACCCCTTCGTTAGTTTGTCTTAAGTATGCACAAGCACTAAAATGACACAAAATGATTTTGCCCAATGATTACTTCACCAGTCTAACCATGTATGCACGAGCACTTTCCTGACACACATATTATTTCCCCCCACAACCCCTTCATGAATATGGCCAAGTATGCACAAGCCCCAAAATGAGACATTTACCCAAGCAACCCCTTCAGAAATATGTCCAGGTATGCACAAGCACTTTCCTGACACATATATTAATTATTTCCCCCCACAACCCCTTCATGAATATGGCCAAGTATTCACAAGCACCAAAATTAAACTTTTACCCAACTGATCTACCCTCCAATCTCCATATTCTCCTGGAAAACTGCTCCATACTGGGTAAGTTCAGGGCTATTAACATACTTAGTATGCTAATTAACTCATTATAGATTTATTTCTATGAATCATACCGTTATGCAAATGTCTAAAGCTCCTTATTAGTTTATTAGCTGGCCCACTATGTGTTAAGTATGTTTGTGATAGGGGGTACTGTTTACAACAATTGCTTTTCTTTTCTGTATTAATTTTGAAAGTCCGGGATTTGCTACATACAACAGCAAGAACATTTCCACATTCAGGAGCTGCTTTTGAAAAATGAGTAAGGAAATTAATACACTAAAAAGATACTAACAATAGCACAGGGAAAAAAACAACAAAATCAGACTGAGGAATTCACAGACATCATACACAGTCCCATAAAAGAATGTGGACTCTGTGTCTAGTACACAGCCTGGAAAGCAGTATTAATCATAACAGTAAATTTTATTACTGGTTCATGCTGCACGTCTGGTGATGCTCATTAGTGGACACCTGTATTTTACTACACCTGGATTTTAATACTTGACATAGCTACCAGCAACTCTAGGCTCTGTGATGGCTGACTTCATCTGCATAACTGCATGGTAGTTACAGTGTCCATATACATGGTCCCCCCTTGGTAGCGGGCTATGCATATTAATGATGGTGCATTGTTGAGGGAGAGCCGTGGAACACCGTTATTGAATCAGTGTAGGGAATGCGTGACTAACTGTGTCCACAGATGAGTAACACACCCCCCTGCACTGTCCAAGTGCATTATATCAATATGTTTAATTTTATTACATTTTTTTCTCAAGTTTGAGTGGTGTGGAACAGTGAAATTGACATGTGCCAGACATCTAGAAATAGAAAGTAGACGCATTTAATTTGTGATTCAAAGGTCAAGTTTAAGCATAGCTTAGTGGCTTTTCATGGTGAGGTGCTGTGCTTATCAGTGCTTAAAGTTAGCTCAGAGGTATATATAAAAATATAGCAGCATTCCACATATCCATGTAGCCAAGTGGTTAGAGTTATGGCCTTATGTGCGGTAGGTGCAAAGTTTGAATACATGGAAGGGAAATTAAGCATTTATTTTCCAAAGACAAATTATTGTAATTATTTTTCAATCCTGATCTGCTGTGCTCAGCTAAGCACTGCTAAGACCTGCTAAGCACTGCTTAAACAATCTCTGTTTATGCACTGCTTGACAGTGCTTGGCATTGCTTGTCTGGTTTGTACACTGCTAAGCACTGCTAAGCATTGCCAGTTTAAGCACTGCTTAGCTCAACTGTGCTGGTTTGCGTCGTGCCAATCAACATGCTGCATTTGGTGGGAAAACAGGCTATATTAAGCTCAATAGGTGGGAATACAGCATAATCTGTTGGACTGATTTCTTTGAGGGATACACTATGTCAGGCATTGGAGAGGGTTCACGCTTTTGGGTGCAGCATTGGGGCATCCTGAAGTCCAGGGTCATGGTCGGACTCCTTATTAAAAACCATGAAGGCCAGCTACTGCAGGGAGGTTACCAGGACTCAGAGTGTAAGGTAGAGGCCTGAAACTGACTGGCAAGGGACCTCACCCATGCAACTGGTATCCCCACACAGGTGAGCAGTGTCATCACCACTCCAATGACCTGAGACGAGGTAAAGGGGATATCTTGGACACCTGGGTCCAAGAGGTTTGGGCAGGGGATGTCCCATATGTATGTAAGTACCTTAACCTGTGTACCATTAATATCTAATTTGAATGTCTGCTAAACTGGTATTCATAATGGTGGTCTTCTCTCCCAACACCTGCAGATGAGAGGGCTTGCAACTTTGAGGTGCATGCCAGGCACTTGGCCAGGTTGTGCCGTGAGTGTGGTGAGTACAGTTGTATTTTGCCATCTATAGTCAGATAAGCAAAAAAGAGTAAATCATTACCTGCCATTAGGTATATACAGTAAAGATTGTATTGCAATGAATGTGGACATAGACCTGTACTTCAATAAGTGATTACTGCCAACTGTAGTACAATAAGCAGGAAAGAGAAAAGTATTAACTTTGCTAAAGTAAATGAAATAAAATTTCTGCTGCAATAACTGTGGAATTACAGCTGTATTGCAACACCTACATTACAACTGCTGTGCAATAAAAATGTGAAACTATACCAGTAACTGCATGAAGGTACCTGTAATAAAGGTGTGTTGTGCAATATGTGTGAAATTAGGGCTGTTTTGCATGAAATCGATTATAACAACTGTTCTGCAATAAAAACACAAAACAATACCAGTGTCTGCATCAAGCTATATCTAATAGTGTTGTGCAATAAGTGTAGATTCAGAGCTGTTTTACAAGAAATGAATGATGACACCTGTTCTGCAATAACACATGAAGTAATAGCAATAACACCCAAGGTATACTGTGTATATCAGGATGGTCTTGTTTTAACCACTGCATTTCAGTTATATGCATTCAGTCTCTGAGGTATGGTGCTGCAGGCAAGTATAACAGCTTAATAGCTGTAGACTGCAAATATACTGTCTGCAAATGTATATGGATGAGCTAGCCAAAGCAATAGTCTGATATGTTTGTAGACTTCACAGATAGTTCAACCCACTGACAATATATTGTGTACACCTGCATTCTATGTAGTAATGTATAGGTTACTTAGTATCGCTGTCATGCTTGAATGTCATGCCTGTGTGTTCAACTGTCACTGCAGTCTACTATAAAACTGTACTGCTACTACCAGGTCATATATTGGTTCCAGGTGAGCTCTAGGCAAATGGCAGTAAGTAAGCAGCAGTGACTCAGTAGCTCAGTTTGTTAATTGCTCTGTCTGAAGTACAGACCAGGGTTCAAGTCCAGTGCTCTGTAGCACTATACATTATAGTAGCAGTCACAAAATGATTACAGATTTTCTCTCTACAGGAACTACAGGAAAATGGGTGAGTTAGACCATAGTCTGGATAAATAATTGTGTGCTTAGATGTCACAGACTGTTAAAATCATTACCAAGTATGTGAATATACAGCACAAAATAAATATAATTCTAATAAAATAAAATAAAAGTAACAAAATGTGTAATCACTGGTATGGCTGTATGCCTGGAGTGTCTGTTAAAGGTTGCTACAGTCAGTTAATACATTCAAAGGAGATGCCCTCTGCAGTCACTGCTATTGGGTTATATCCCCATGCCTGTCAAGCAAGTCATGATAGTAGTATAGTTTTTGTACTGCACATATACATGTCTCTCAAGTGTCACACTGTCGCAGAATGTAATTAGTAGTGTGTAATCCCAGTGTCACACATTTACCATCAACATGAGTACCTAACCAGGAATGTATCACTACAGTACACCTTGGTTGTTATAGAGGTCCACCTGATGTGCAAGTGTTCTGTGTAGGTGTGTAACCACAGTTGTTACAGCTTGGCCCATTCTGCCTCATGCGGATAGCTTGAGAGGTATGTACATGCTACAGCAGCTATAGTGCACTTGTAAACGTAAAGAAAGGAGAGACCTCTAGAGAAGATAGCAGTGCTGTTCTCCATGGAATAGACTATAATGGTATTAATGGACTGTTTATTTCTCTCTCTCCCCACCCCTTATCTTACCTTCATTTATTTATTATTGTTATCCATTGGTTATGGTTTACTATTAACATCTGTTTTTACATTAACCTTTATTTTGGGGCATGTGTTTTAATATTGTTATGTATTATTATGGTTGCATAATAACATTTTATTTTATTTTATTTTACATTTGTGGATGGGGCTAGTCTAACTGGATATATGTCCATTTTCAGTAGAGGCCCGGGGAGAAAAGCTCCAAAGACATGTTTCAAAAGTATAAGTACAAACAATACACAAACATCAAGTAGTATGATAATAAAAAAATAGCAATTATCATAGTAAAAAAGTCATTGAACAATGGTACAGTACAGTAAAAAACTGGAGGATTTAAAAGGATGCACACTGAGGTTAAGAGTTAAAAAACTAGTATGAATAGAGTGTATGGAGACATAGTACAGGTTAGGTTGGAAATAGAGAAAAGGAAGTTGGATGTGTAGTGATGATAGAATGGATTTAATTAAGAAAGGGTATGTAAAGAGGATATAAATAATGTAGAAAAAGGTAGATAAGAAAAGTATAGTCAGATGGAAGATGTAACAGAGAATAGTAAGGACTAGATAGGTAAGTTGAGTTTGTAGAGGTATAGGACTAGTCAGGTTTGGCACAGGGGCATAGCCAGTATGATTTGAGGTAGAGTTTAAGTCTGTTTTTAAAGAGAGATAAAGAGGTGAGTGAGGTTAGGTCACTAGGGAGAAGATTCCAGGATTTACAAACAGTATTAGAGAAGAGAGAATCCCCAGCCCTGTTATGAGGTTTAGAGGTGTATACAAGAAGTTTGTGTGATGAGCGTAAGGACTTCAGATTTTTATAGGGGGTAATGAGGTTTGTTAAACTTGGAGTGCTGGAAGGTTTATAGAGAATGTTGTGGGCAATGGTTAGTTGGTGAAATTTAATCAGGTGTTGAAGTTCTAACCATCCTAACTGATTTAAGTTTATACAATGGTGGGTTCAAAATGGGTTGTTAAATTCCTATGTTGTTGGCCTTATGTCATAACTATTTCTGGTATATTAATATACTGATTGTTATGTTATTTATTGTTGTGTTCCACATAATATGTATCGAAATGTGATTGGGTTATTTGCAATGTTCTGGCATGCTGTTATTATGAACAAATTGTGTTGTTCATAACTAACCTATACACATTGCTATACCTCTATCGCCACAGCATGACAGGGTAGGCCAGTTCCTGTTGATCCGCCTACCCTACTGCAGCCAACCATGGCAGTGGGTACCAGCACGTCTGGGACCCAGTCCGGTGGTGCCTCCTCCGCTGGCCCTGCACCACTTTCAGGTTGAACCGCCTCAGGGGACAGGGCCCATCCCCCTGGGAGAAGTGGAGGAGGGCCACTAGTCACCCAAGATCAACTACAGACCATGGTGCACAGGATAGTTCATAGGAGCTATGAATGATGCCTACACTAGATTGAGGGCAGACTCAACAACCTGGTGGGGCCTGCTGGCTCTGGTGCCCAGCCTCCTGCACAGCCACCTTCAGGGAAGTGCAGGTGCAGTTTTGACTACTCATGGGTGGGGAACTCAGTCACGCTGCTGCTGTCTTGAGGCATATGTTTCTCAGATTCCATAACACCCTCCCCGTCCAAGGGGTTTACCCTGTCATATGTCACACACTGCCCCTGTCTGCTGTCTTGTCTGAAATTGCATTCTCTCCTACCCAACTTACCTCCCTACATGTACCTCTATCCCTTCCCCAACATTCCATTCTCTCCTTAAAAAAAGGGGGGACACCTGTGCCACAAAACAAAGTATCGCCCTATACATAGCTCTCCATTTCGCACACGTGTCCACTGGACACAACTAATTTGGTCCAATTGGCTTGACAACACATTTATGTTGTCCTCACCCCTCTCTCTGGGGTTGAGCATCCAAATTCATCCACAAAATCTGTCAAACTGCATGGCTGTTGCTGTACAATATATGGAAAGCTATGGTTCTTCCCTATACCTGTCCTGCGCATCCCTACCTGCCTTTCAGTATGCTTTTCCCCCTGCTTGCCCCCATTTCACCACTGTCCTATCACCCCCTTTGTCTTTTCTTTTTAAATTTTTAGAGCAGGTTTGCATGGAGCTAAGCAGCTCAAACCTGCTTAAAAGTGCTTTAATGTGTCTTAATGATCTTATGTGTTTCTCACAGTGTTAGGCACATGTACAAAATAATCACCCCTGCCAAGTCTTGGACCCAGACCCCTGTCAAATACAGCATAGTGCATTAGGTCACTCAGCTTTTAATTAAAACAGGTGTTTCCAGCAAAATATACTGAATGCTACAAACAGCCTGCAAGTACATGTAATGGGAAAAATGGGAGTGTCCCCGGGACCCTGATGCAAAATGTACACCAGTACACAGCCAAATAAATTATAATGGATGTACATGGGGCATGGGATAGCAGGTAAATGTACCCTTTTATCAGCAGCATCTTTAAACACACCTGCTAAGGAGCAAAGTCAAAATACATGTGTACAACTGGGACCATGCTGCAGAACAACTGTCTTCGAAAACCATGCATATAATGATGGATACAGAGAACATGTGTCACAGATTGTATGTATGCACATATATCTTGCAAATACACCTACTGCAGCACTGACTCAGTAGCTCAGTCTGTTAAATGCCTTACATGCAGTACATTTTGCCACCCACAGTTCTGGGTTCAAATGCAGTGTGTTGCGCTTCAATTACATTGTTGTAAATACAGCAAGTAATGACAGAGTCATGCAGTTTTAATCCACACAGGCTGCTGCTACTGAAGTAACTGCTACCCATGTTTGCAAGCCAAAAGCCTGTAGGTAGGAACACACTGCACATATTCGTATAGCCTAACTATATGTCACCTACTACACTGTGATTGGCACTTTTACATAACAGATGTACCTTAAGGACATGCCTCGAGTGGACTGTAAAGGTTACCCTTACCATGGCTCTGCTGTAATGACAGAGCTGACACTGCTGCCTCAGTTACACGTACAGCTTGCTACCCTCCAAAGTTTTCACACTCCCCCCTATGTGTCCTAGGCTGCAGCTGGAACATACGCAGCTGTATGTTAAGCTAGCTGCTAGAGACCTACCATACTTCACAACCCCCTAGAACAAGGGATCAAGACAAAAACATACATACAGGGTGGGGGAACAAAGGTCCAGCAATAGGGACATGTTTCACAGTTTGCCCCTACAAATATAGTGAGCTTATAGAATAGCAGCTACTGCATCTACATGCATATTCTGAAGGGTATGACGTCTGACACTCACATGTCTCTCTCTCTCCTTACTGACCACAACCCACAATGTTTATCACTGAACTGCCAGATAATCACAATGTCATGGGACAATGGCGAAACATATCATGCAAAATTGTGGGCATACCTCATAAATCTCAACAGTGGATAGTATTTGTACCTACTCTCTAGTGAGGTGTGGAGACTACAGCATCACAATGTCCATCTCAAAGATGAAGAAAGGGGCCAAGGCCTACACAAAGCCCTTAAATATTGCACTGTGGTGCCATGTCATTGGCTAATGAAAGTGCAACCCAGCTGTTTTGGATGCAGTTAGCAAGTCTGAGCTACAGACTGGTGCACAGGCAATCACCTGTTAATGAGCATTACCTTCAAAAGGCAATCAACTGCTTATGGGGAACAGGTCTGTGTGCTGCTTTACTTAGACAGGCAATGGTTTTGCAAGCTGTTTGGAGAGGTTCTGGTCAAAATAGGATTACTTCACTCTACCAGGTATGTAATACATGTCCCCATATAATGGAATGCAAATGAGAGGATGGTGGTATGGGGAATAGGGATTACAACAGTAGACATGTAGTACATCTATGGTTTTGGCATGTTGCTGATACTCTGCTGTCCAACAGCTACAGGCATGCCTCTCAACTGTCTCTGCTTTGAATCAAATCACAGCTCTGCCCCTGTTACTCCCACCTACAATGGTTGGCTGTTGTAGGAAAGCTAGTGGATTATGAGTTAGACATATTAACAGTATGTAAGGGTCTACACAGCTGTAACATTGAATGATGTGCTCTAATTCACCTCCTGGCAGTCTGTCAATGTCATACAGAAATAGTTCTGATATTGTAAAGGTATTCCTGACTGTACCTGATGTACTCTGGCTAGGTCACTGTTTTGTTGACATTCATACCACATTGCTTGAGAGCTATGGGTAACATACCTGTCAACCCCTTACAGGAGGAATTCGGGTCATAGCCATAATTAGTGGGGGGACACAGGCCCACATGCAGTGAGAGAGTATACATATTGGCCATGCAAAGTAAGTCTATGAACAGACCAACAGATATTAATGTAACAATTGTGTTTTCTGAAGGTTCTGGTGTGTGACAGCCAGAGTCTCTATATTCTGACAACAACCATCAATGACTGGCCAACCATTTGTCAGACATCCACATGTGTGTGCCAAAAGGACCACATCTATGAGGCACACGTTCACATTCTGGAAACATCTGTGTAGTGGAGAGGTATGATGCCTACAGGGAAGATATACTACAGCAGGTTTGCATTGCTGTCTGCCATTGTGGCACACTGGTGCTGTTGAACTGTCCCCATATAGTTGTAATAGCACACAGCTATTTGTCTCACAGCGACTGTATGACATGGTAGTGGGACTTTGCCCCTAGTGGATACACCACATTTGACTGCAGTGATGGGTGTAGAGACATACAGCAGACTCTGTCATGGCACACAGGGACATAACCAGTACTACTACTATCTTGGTGATAGCCACATAAAATGTAGGGTATGACATGTGAGGGAGTGGTGGATAGTGCAGCCCATTTTGGTTATGCAGGATCAGAACATTGTGGATGCCCATTTATTTGGTCCTGTTATGTGTTCCCCTCTTGTTGTCTTTCAGGAATGAAGTATCACAGGAGGCATCCACCATTTACAGCCACATAAAATAAGGTTATCCTGGATGGCATCAGACTGCATAATCACATTCTGCTGTGCAGGAGTCACCAACATTGTGACCAACGTGCAGTATTGTGGGCTGACCTCATCATGGCAGTGAATCAAATTGCCCAACAGGGCAGGACCTACAAGCAGGTCAGACACCAGGCCACAGATATGGTCAATGCTGCATGGCAAAGGGCAGCTGCTGTGTCCAGGGACCATGCTGCCACTGGTGGAGGGCCTGCAACAGAACAACCACTCTCAGCCACAGAACAATTCCTGGCAAACCTGGAATCAACCACCAGTTCTCAGGCATCCATCAACCCATACATCCTGGAGGTGGGTGCCACAGCATCCACATCAGAGGAGCATCCAGGTAAGCTTCTTGTGTTCATCACTGTAATACTGTATCAATTATTGTGGCAGGCTCTGCATACCAGTACATGGGTGTCAGGTCTATCTGCATTGGGTGGGTTGGTTTAACGCACAGTTGTGCACACATACACATCAGCAATGTAGGCAGTAACACATTAGCTACTGTACATGTAGATATATGCACATATTACCTTGTAACAATGCAACATTTGGTATTGCTGACAATACCTCTCCCTCACATTTTCATAGGTACGTCAGGAGTGGCTGGAGTCCAAGGTCCTGTACCTGGTAAGTGTGATGCTGTTGTTTTACAGATCAAATATACCACAAGAATGTTAAGGGCTGCCATGTTGCCCTAGGCACAAGTGTTATACTTAGCCAGAGTAGAATAGTTGTATGTGCCATTTCGGAGCAGTTAACAGAAGTGCATCGAATGAGTAATCACAGCTGTGTATTTGCAGGGACATTAATACATTTGCACTTACTAAGGACTATGTAGCCTGTTATACAGCAGGAAATTACTCCACGATGCCTGTTCACACACAATAGGGAGATGATACATACCTGAGGTAGTGATACTACAACCGGCATATTATGCTCAAGAAAGGTGCACTAGGTTTTAGGTGTAGGTCTATCAGATACACTGTTATATTGCTTACATCATAGATGTATTGTTCTGGCAACCTTAACCAGATGTAGCTGCAGTGCATGTTATAAAGGGGCTGTCTTGTCTGTGTATGTTGTTGTGTGTGCATTGTGCATGGGATCAGAAATAAGATGTGGGATGTGTAATGCAGTTGTGGCTCCTCACTTCTATGTCTCTGTGTAGATTACCCTATATAATAGTGCAGGTAGTAATGTACTCATTTTGTCTTCCTCCTCAAAGGTGAATGTGGGGGTTGGAGTCTGCCCCTCTCACAACCTGCCAGTGTCTCATCTGACTCTGATGATGATGATGGTGACCATAACGAGGCATACCTGGTGTTGTTGGGGGCTGAATCTGTCCTGGGGGCTGACATCCCACTTCCTCCCCCACTGTCCCCACACACACTCAGTATGCGCACACATACCCGGTCCCCTGATGCCACAGATATCAGACAGTCAGAGGGTGGTGACATTGAACAGGACAGTGTGGCAACTATCACATCAGTGAGTGTAAACAACGGCCATAGCCAGAGAGCTGGCAAAGTTCCACACAGGCAGAGTGACAGGGTGCTCAAAGGAGGACTGTTGCCCATCCACCACCTGTCACAGGTGTCATATCATGGGTCATTCGTCGCATGTTTCGGTCCATCATGGAGACACAGGCATGTTCTGAATGCAACACTAGAGAGATACTCATGATTATGGATGCGGCACGGTCTGACATCCGTGACTGCCTCCACAGCATTGGTGACACCAAGGATCATTTCACTGATGCAGTGGACAGATGGTGGGTTGAGACAGTGTCAGTCTTTCACCGCATGTTGTCTGTGCTGGAGTAGGGCATCAGACACATGGACACAGTTCAGCAAAACTATCTGCTGAGACTCCACATAGCTGTGCACACTCATGATCCCATAGTGGCAGTACCTCCAGCACTACAGGAATTAGTGTGCTATCCACACCATGACATGGCAGGCCATGGGCATGTGATTCTGGGTGATCCCATGAGGGACACAAGCTTAGCAGACAGTATTCACCATCAGCTACTAGCACCGCATCTGACCCTGGGCATGGTGGTACCATTGCCACTCCTGGCAGAGCCAGTTCCCGTGTTCATGGCCAGAGACAGTGAACTGTCCACTCTGTCATGTATGGTCCACAGCTGTCCAACATACACACATGTAGGGCTAGCACTGTGCTTGACTGTGTATACACACACACACACACACACACACACACACACACTCAAACATCATTGTCACATGCGGGTCACCAACAGACACACACAGCACCTCTCCATGGCCCATCTAACCAGCAACCCTTCCCGACTCACACACATGCTGTCAACTGCTTGGCACAGCCTAGGCCTCTAGCACCCCCACACCACACCCTGTGCATGTGATGATACCTGTGTCACGTCCCTGCCATCCAAGCCAGTGCTGCAGGGACATGCAAATATGTGTCTGATGCATAGGCCGACTATATTACTTTACATGTACTTGTGTAGTGTGGTATTGTTATGCTATGACAGGTGTCGTGGACCATGACAGGTGCTGTATGCTGGCATGTATCATGACTACACATCAAACTTTGTGTATTTTTGTTGCATGATGTTAGACTGGCAGAGGTGTTACAGAATGACAGGTGTCTCACAGAACTGTGTATATTATTGCAGTTAAAACTGAATGCCTCAGCATAGCCAGACTTGAATTAATATATTTCTATTTACTGTATGCTTAGACTAAAAGCCTTGGACAGATAGAGAATAAGAGAATTCATTCATTATTATTTTTTTGTTTGCATTTTTCTTTTTTTTTAAGATTGGTTTTCCTTTTACAGTATAACTACAAAATTTACTTCTAATACATTGATTTAAAAGTTTTTTTAAAAATGTATGATATGTTTTGAATGTGTTGCAAAAGGCTTTTATAATGTTTATCAGAATGCTTCAGTTTGGCATTAGATTTGAAGAGTAAATTAATCAATACACTATTTGTAAAGGTTGGCATGGTAACTAATTTAACAAACTTAGCATTTTAATTGATTAATTATTAGAATATTTAATCATCAGAATGTTACAAGTTTAGTATCTGAAGAAATTCACATAGCCTGGATGAAAGCACTAATCTTTTTTGTTTTAATAAAGGATTTTGAACTATTTCCTGCACAGTATCTTAGGTCATTTTAATGGTTTTACTAGTTTGTATTGTTTGGTTTGAGTGCTTTTACTATGTATGTGAGTCAGAGTAAGGTGTCATTCCCTAGGACAATAGGTTGTTGGTGCATGTGCTATGCATTGTCTCTTGGCCAAGGCCAGGGCATACTAAGCACTCCTATGTCTGCCCACAGGGAAAGCCTCAAGGGGTTCCTCCTCTGAGTCCCCCTGTGGGTATGGCTATGGAGACCTAGACATTGGTGAGGGGCTGCTTATCCCTTCCCTCTGATGATCCTGCTGCAGCTGTTTCCACAGGATCATATTGTATAGCATGGCACATACTGTGAACATCTGCGCACATGTGGCTGGACAGTACTGCAAGGCTCCACCAGATATATCTAGGCACTGGAACTGTGACTTGAGCAGCTCAAACACACACTCTATGATGTTCCTAGTTTGTGTGTGTGCCTCATTATGGTGTTCTTTGGTGGGTGGGTGTGCATTTTTGATGGGTGTCATCATCCATGGTTCCAGTGCATAGCCAGAATCCCCCAGTAGATGGCCATACAGGATGTCCCCCCTGGCAAACATCTGGTACAGCTGTGATGCGTGCCAGAAATGAGAGTCGTGATAACTGTCAGGACTGCCAGCACACACATTCATGATAATACCCTGGGCATTGCACAAGACCTGGAAGTTGATGTAGTGATAACCCTTGTAGTTGATGTAGACTCTACTCTCCTCAACAGGTGGTGCTTTGATGTGTACATGAGTGCACTCTACGGCACCCTGTACTTCAGGTTAGTGTGCTACACAGTAGAAGAGTCGCATACTGCTAGCCCTCTCCTCAGGGGTGTGGAGTAAATAAATGTGCTCACTGGCATTTGTTAGCATGGCATGCAGGAACTGGTGGAGTACCCTGGATCCTGATGCCTGTTAGACCCCAATCATGTCCCCAGTTGGTCTTTCAAAAGTACCTGTAGCTAGTATTCTAAGGGCTACACATGCCTTTGTTTCCACTGGGATGGGTTCCCCTCTGTTAGCTCTGGGTCTGAGTTGAGAGTGGCAGAGCTTGGTGAGTTCTTGTAGTATGTCCCTGTCCACCCTATAGCACTGTACAATCTCCAGCTCATGTAGCTCCTGGAAGTTACCCTGGGCCTGAACACTCTTCTCCTTCTCAGTCTAGGCCTATGGTCAGCAGCAGCAGCACTGACCTCAGCATCTAGCACATACAGATGTAGCAGAGCTGAAGCAGCCTCTAGCATTGCTTAAGTTAAAAATTCCTTGTTTGTACTCCACTGGTGCACAGTATGGGGGTGAAATCAGATTGTAGGGTGTATGCAACTTTTATAGTGCACTGCAGTAGGTGCAGCCTGTGAGATTGGCTACCTATGATGCATTCCACCTGCCAAGTACATCATTTCAATGTTTTAATGGCCCAGTTTAAGTGGTACAGGGGTCATCAGTAATTTATATATGACTGGCTTTCTCAGGCAAGTTTTCTTTTTTAAACAGTCTTCCCTGCCAAGCACTGCGGCGTGGCGCACAAACCTGTGCTGCAGATATAAACAGTGCTCAGTACTGTGCTCAAACTAGCTAAAACACGTGCCCTGAAGTTAAACAAGTCTTAGCAAGCACTGGACAACCCCTCCCCCCCAAATCAGCTCAGCGGCACAGCTTGCAAACAGGTGCCATTTGAGCTCCAATGTGCTTAAAGAAATACCGACACACCCTCATTTGATGTCAGCTACAACATGGTTCTGGGGTGACACAGATGTGATCTGTGGGCATGGATACCCATTTTTGCCATTCAGCAACCCAAGCTCATTTGCATACAGATCCATGCACACAACCAGAAAACTACACTATTCCAGATCCTGCCTTCTTAGCAACCACAGAAATCTACCATTGTACATATTTCATGCAAGGCCCTAAACTGCATTGTTGCCACATATTTTAGTTTTTCATTTTTACACTTTTAAATATTTTCTTTTTGCATAACAGTATGTTTGCACACTGCTGCATGCCACGCAAACATAATATGAGTATTAAAAAATTATTATTTTAAATTATTTTCCATTACTTTTTGGACACACAGAGCATAGTTTTACACATATCTGTGTCTGCTATGCTATTTCTGTCCTTCACTTTTTTATCTCATGAACACAAAATTTTTCCATGTACACTTCGGACACCAACACGGGGTCTGCAGAACTGCCTATCTACTTGCTGAAGCACTCCAAATCCCTCATTTGCATCCAATTCACCTGCTTATGAGGTGATTTGCATGCCACAGACACTTCTGTGTTTGCACACTCGTGCACATCTCTCAGCTCCATTTACTGGATTGCACAGCTGCTTACTTTCGTGTTAGCTCCGTGCCACTATGCCTACATGAAAAATTAATCCATGTACGCTTTACTGAATTCCTCCACTATCTACATTTCACGATGGCTTATGAATTGAGTATGGCTTAGATGTTGATCTTTTGTGTACTAGCCCTATGCACAATGGGACATATTTACAAATACTGCACAGAGTCTATAGTTGTCACACTGAAATATGAGCTTAAATAAATAAAAATCAACACAAAAAATTGCAGATTATTGTTATTACTGATAGCAGCAGACACTTCAAAACCACTGAAAATACAATGTTGGGGGTTGCATAGAAAGTTCACTTCCTGTAGCAGCCCTCTTTTGTAATACTTCCTGCCACTTCTACTTACACACACACACACACACACACACACACACACACACACACACACACACACACACAAATTCCTACTATTCCCTCTACATCACACTTTCGCTACTCTCATTTCTCAAATCACACAAACTAAATGCACTTGCCTGCACAGCTGATGCATCATGGTAAACTCACAGACCATTCTTCATGCAACCATCCCATCACTGCATTAATAATTCCCCAAAAGTATGTAATATGATACTAAGCTGCACTAAACTGTGAAACATTATCATTACTGTATTTCATTATTCAAAGACATACACATCTTTTATGTAATGTTAATGATAATTTATTTACCTGCGCACAAACGTTAAATACAGAATACATGCAGATATATTTAGAGAGAGAGAAAGAAAGGCAGAAAGAGAGAGAGAATGCAAATATTTTTATATTCTTAATTGTAGTATTTACAGATAAAGATAAAACATAATACTCTGTCATAATCTACTCCTTGTTTTCCTTACATTGTTCTTTTCTATTTGTAAATATATCCAACGGTGGAACAACTGAATGTTGTGTTGTCTTTTAAATACAGACTACAAAGAAAAGAAAAGAAATTAAACTATGTCTGGATTCATCAATGCCTACACAAAGCATAAATCACACCTTCTTCCTCCCAATAGTAGTTTTTCTACTAATTTTCTTGTAGCCTTAAATATCAAGGGGGGTTCATAAAGGTAACCACAAAGTGTACACTATCCCCGGGATTCATGAAGCTCAGCGCAAGGCCGGCGGTAGGCTTGCGCCGACAGTGCAGCATGAAGATGGTGCAGTAGCACCAAATGCATATTAATGAAGGCGCACTGCCGCCACAGCCACATGCATAGGAAAGGAGCACGAGTGCATAGGGCATGTCGAAGTGCCACACGGAGGCGTGGAAATGCCAGCTGTCGACATGCAACCTAAAATGCTTGCATATAACAACTTGCAAGATAGTAATCACGTCTGTCAGTGTCCATGGATACTGAAACGTATGCAAAGCATGCAAGATAGTTCCTGCGAACACAAAATGAAGAAGCAAACACAAATGCACGGTAGGAAATAACGGGTCCCTGTCCCGCGAACAAATGACATAGAAAACCATGTGCCCATAGTCCAATGCAGTGTAGATAGCTATACCAAGTGGAAGTGAAACACATCATATGTTAGCGCGCCGCCAATAGGTACATCCAGCCCAATGGTTAGGGTCACCAGCTGAGCCATAGTGTGAGGGAGGGTACACAGCTGGGCAGATGTGTCCATAACAAAATACACAATAAATGTACATATCTAGCGACCGTATGACCGAATTATATCCCACAAGGCATGTAATAGTCACATACAAAAGGTATGTCCATATTTCACATACCAAATGTGACAGGAAATAGAATAAGCATGTAAATGAAACAGAAGGAGCATATAAACTGCTACAACAATAAGGCAACATGTAGGCTGAAAGGAGCAGTATTATCCGTACTGTTGACTGTGGGTACGTGTTGTCCAGTACATTCAGATATGTGTCCGGAATATATCCCATCCTGGACATAGGAAAAGGTGGCATCCTACCAATGATTAGAACAGTCTGCCAAAATCCGCACATCAGCGGTACAAGCAGAACTTGTCAGGATGGGATACAGTTGAACGGGTATTACCCGGGTATACCAACCATGTAATGAAAGTTTAGTATGAGCGTGTACCTATGTGCATGCGGTATAGCATGTGGAAAGCAAACATGGCAGGGTAGTCCACACAACCATACAGGTACCTGACATATGTAGGGTATGCAATGTGTTACTCTGGCCATGTCATGGGCCAACAACCAAAGCAGTGATGTATGGAGTGTCAGGAATATGTGTGTGGGGGGGATGGGTAATGGTACAATCCTCCAAGGTGATACTGTGTTGTATGCAGAATAGGTGAACCGGAGGTGTATGAGGGAGCAGCGGGTGAAGCAGAAAGAAACACAAAAACATGTATAAACATCTGCAATACAACCAGACAGGCCATACTGTAGAACACAATCCCACAAACATATGAATATTAAAATGTGCGATACAAATGTATAAACATGCCACCAGCACATACCCACAGATTAGTCCTGATGGAACTGGCCATATCAAATGCAACACACCTGGATGCATAATGGACTACCCAGCAACCCCTCCACAGCACACAACCTGCTCCCATACCTGAACGTCCACCAAATCCAGCCATACCTGGCCTACTGGTTTGGTGCAGCCACATCTACACATAGTGACCACTACGCATATGTAGTAGGTAGTGTCACCCTAGGCAGTTTCAGGATTACAAACTATGTATCCCTTGCATGTAAAACTCCCAGCACATTTTCATAACACCAGAAGAATGGTCGGTATTTGTCTTGTTTCGGTCTTATTCAATTTTTGGGATATCCCTCATGGGATAAGTAACCTGTGTAAACATTAGAATAGAAGTCACGAAGTCCAGTCCTGTAGATATCTGGACACAAGTTTGAATGTGCAGTAGTGGTGCACGAGACTGTCCAGCCCTAGATGGTCATGCATAACCTACTACCCAGGATCAAACACCTGCCCGTGACGCACGTGTCCATGAATAAGCGAGAGAATATATTGCACACATTCGCATAGTGGCACATGGTATATGGGTGATGAAGGCACTGACTTAAACAGGATACCCCCTGATCCACTGTGTGCGGGACAATTAATGTGTGTGTAGGTGTGACCTGACCAACAATGATACAATGCCAAATGTCCTGTGATCATAGGAAATAACTATGTACCATACTGCATGTAAGAGTTGCCTAAAGCGGTCACATCAGGATAGAATAAATATAATTCGTACAAGAAACAGGCAAACAACAAAAGTGCCAAAGGTATAAGGCTCACAGCTAGGAAACAAATGAATGTTCTAAGCCTGCACTGACCGTGGCTATGTGTTGGCCCAAACAATCTGGTGTCTGCAGTAGGGTTACCATCTGTCCCGCTTTGCGAGGGATAGTCCCTCTTTGGACAGTTGTGTCCGAACAAAATACATTACAAATGGCAAATGTCCTGGGATTGTAGGACATAATTATGTCCCATATGTTATGTAATAGTTGCAGAAAATAATTATTGCAGTATCTACAATACCTAAATGTTACAAGAAACAGAATAAGCAACTAAACCGCTACAACAATAGGCTTTTATGTAGGCAAATAAGTAAAGTTCTATCCGTTCTACTGACCGTGGGTATGTATCGGCTTGTAAAATCTGATGTGTGTTCCGAAAATGTGCCATCTTGGCCATTTGAAAAGGTGGCAACTCTAGTCCTCAGAATACATCCCAACCTGTACATATGACAATGTCAATGATACCAATGGTCAGAGCATTCGCACAATAATTGGCCAGCCCCTTAACCACTCACAAAGCCAGTGACCTTTGGGGGAAAGGTGTTGAATGAGTAATAGATGCATTTAACCACAGAAAATTAGTAGTATTACGAATCCGTCAACACGTTCCAAGTTAATAGTACTAATATGGTAGAAGTCTCCATGATTGCCCCTGAGGTGTCATAGCCTTGTCCCTGTCACTGTAGAAATGAGTCCCCGAGTATCAGAGAGGTCCATACACAGAAGTACACCAATCAACTGTCACATCTGTTGACAGGACTATTGCATACCTGTAGTGAATTTATAACAGATGTCCAGAATAATATTCATTGTATCTATAAATGAATGAAATAGTCAAATGGGAATGGAAACATGTGCAAACCACTCCCCAACCTGCATTATGTAGTGGAACCACTCCCTGCCCTAAATTATGTAGCACCGACCCAATAATGTGGTCAGAGGTACCCAAACACCTGCATCTGAAAACACAGGTAGAATGTTAAACTCTGGACTAACTCTGTCCATGTGCTACGTCTGATCTTTGAACAGTGCCAGGGCAGTTCTAGTCACCAGTTGGCCAAGCCTAAACCCGGACCAGCACCTGAACACCCTGACAATCAAACACATATATGTGCGAGGACTATAAGTATAGGAGTTATGAATATCCTTGGAGTGAGTAGGCTTGTAGCACGGGTCCAGAGCAGTAGGAAACAGGGAATGTCCTAATTGTAGTACTGTGGTTTTCCCAGCAGGAGAATGGATGCCTGCTGTGTAAGGGAAGCGGTGAGGCATACGTCAGAGTAGCTATGAACCATGGGTATACATATAAATGAGCCAGAACACCAATAGTGTAGTGGTTACAGCATCCGTAGCGTAAAGGCATTCCCGGTTCAAGTACGACTATAGCACATATTAATTGTGTAATGAATGCCTCTGTGCTGTAAATCCAACATTTATACATGTAAAGGTGACCGCGTTCGCATGGGTCCGTTAACCGGATTCCATCAAAGTGGTACTGTCATAAGGAATAAGGCACATGTAATCCCAAAGAAGTGCCTGTAAACATATGAAACTCAGAATAAGTAGATGCAAGTAGGCCTGCACGGGTGTACGCAGCTATTAGCATAGCAAATGTATGTTGTCTTGTACAGCTGTAACTTTTATATATCTAGATAGATGTGTGTATAGATAAATATCCACAGACATAACAGAAATATGCAATTATATATCTACATATTTATCTATATATACACATATATATATATATATATATATATATATATATATATATATATATATATATACAGATATATACATACATATATATATATATATATATATATATATGTGTGTATATATATATATATATATATATATATATATATATATATGTATATATATATATATATATATATATATATATATATATATATATAGATAGATAGATATGTAAGCATGAAGATGAAAGCAAACATAAGTGTTGTGAAGGGAATACAGAGCAAGTAAGGAATTATGAAGTGCTCGCAGCGTATGTCACATAAAGCTGCACAAGTGTGAGTAGAGCACCGCTCTTCACACCAGAGGCAATAACATCATTGAAGTGCTACTTCAACATTGTAAACAGATGGAATGTAGTACATGTTGTGACCACCTACACTTGTAATCTGCAAATCGTTCATAATCCATAACACCAGGAAAGGCACATATGTGCAAATATTAATGGATGGTGAGCATGTGAATACACGAGGCAGTACAAAATGTGTGTAGGGCCCCAATGCTCATGAGAGGGCAATGTGTAAAGGTGTGTCATGGTTGCGATATCAGGTGTATAATGGCTGTTATGCGTGGAAACAACACGGGTGTGCAGGACAAACTATGGATATGCGATTATGGACACAGGAGTGCTAGGGTGTGTTGCGCCGGGTGCAATGGAGTGGCCCGTGGAGGTCAGCTAGTACGTAGGTGCGATTCCCAGATAGAGCATCATTTGCGTGGAGACATGCGTGAATGGGCGTATCGTTGTCAGAAGTTGTGCGTCAGGTCTGGCAGCCCGGCAAGTAAAACCTATACGCCACCCATGAGTGGAATGGAGTTCTGCTGTGACAACCCCAAACCGGGAAAAGCAGAAAGACACAACTACATGAAGACAACATTATGTTGACGTACAGTCACAGTAACACAAACACACATTCCATCAACAGTAATAATATGA